>NW_009203242.1:0-8112 GCF_000690835.1 Fulmarus glacialis | reverse complement strand
GAGAGAGGAGAGGAGAGGAGAGGAGAGGAGAGGAGAGGAGAGGGCCAGAAGGGTAGGTGGGAAGGCTCAGTTCTTAGCACCTGATGGGAATTTCAAGTATATTTGGAGAGTCAGAGGTGCTTTAAAGGAAAGCTGTGGCTCAGTGAGAGAAGTGGTAAATATATATATTTATTTCCACACAGCTATTTATTTTCTATAAAATAAGAAATTTTTTTTATTTCATCATCACATTCTAGTACATTTATTTTGTCTTACCCTTCCAGAGTACATTGCAAAGTGCAAAGCATAATCGAGAAAGAATTAAGGGACTTTATCATGAAGAATTTGTGAGCAGATATGTCCTCCTAGCAGAGGGAAAGTAAGTGTTGCAGTTAGATGTTACACTTTTTTGTTTGTTTGTTTATTTGTTTGAATAATGAATTATCCTCAGCCACTTACCAAAACATTTTTGGTAGCGTGTTCTTTCTATACTGGCAAGACAGCCTTCATGCAATTTACTGAAAATGAGACCTAACTGTCTCTGAAAGATGGCCCCTCATTTGCTTAGACTGTCCTGCTCCACAGTTGTAAAGTTTGTGTTGTTGCTACGTCTGCAACCTTGCTGCTGCCCCAGCCTGAGAGCTGCTCCTTGATGAGACAGGGAATACCATTTTAAAAAATAAAAAAAAAAGCATATTTATAGAAGCAAGGCTGACAAGAGGGGGGGAGTGGAGAACAGGGCATGAGCACTCATGCTTGAAACCCCTTGCTTGTGCAATAATGAGCTTGAAAGCCTTGCTGAAGTGGTTTTACAGCTGTGCAACAAAATGGTGCACTCTCCTCCCTTAATGCTGACATTTTAATGTAGGATCACAGCTATTCAGATTGTCCATTGGAGCTGGCAGGCTGATGGTGTGAGCAACTACACACTCTCATCAATGTCGCTTGGATGAAAGCTGCTGTCAGGCTCAATAAAATGGCAGGCTAGGCCAATCTGGCACACATGAAAGGAAACTGGAAGAAAGGCTTAATTGCACCTCCAGCAGATTCCAGTTATTCTGCTGGTGTGTTAACAACACGCAGCCTGGCACACCAGTCCAGTCCGCTGTGCTGTGTTGGTAAGAAAAACTTCTTGAAGGTATGGCACAAAGGCAGTCTGGGTTAGGCCACGCCAACCAAAGCCAAAGAGAGCACAAGCCTACCTTCTCAGCTAGGTTAGCGGCAGCCACTGCATCCAGCGAAAAACTAAGAAACAGAGGAAGGAACCTTAAAAGGGAGGCTGGGTTGGTCTGTGCTTGAGGGACCAGGGCAGGGTCCACCTGGCAAGGTGCCAGGATGGGCCAGGCTCTCTTCTGAGACATCTCAAGGAAGAGCCAACGGGAAGAGTAGAAAACAGGCCACATTAAGCCACAAGACAGGGAGAGGAGAGGAGGCATGACCGATGAAACCAAATACTGTGGCATTCACTCTGAATGGAGTGCTGGGTGGCATCAAGGATGGAAAAAATAAGCGTTTGTATGCTCAGCGTGCTGGTAGGGGATTGGGGAAAGGCCGGAGGCTGGGTTTTACTGCGTTTTCTCATTTTTGTTCAGTGGTCATGGTGTTGGAACAATTGCAAAAAAGTTTTCTGCTGGTGGGAGGAAGAAGACAAGGAAGAAAAATATACTGGGTACAAAATTCTTGCCTAGGGATAGGGAGCAACAAGCCCTTGGAGCAATCTTTTGCCTCTTAAATGGGACTGAAATAACAGGAAGTAATGAGACACCTCTGGATATCTCTTTTTGCTAGCATAGCATTGTGAAACTGAGGAAAGAAATTCTGTAAATTAAGAAAGAGAAGCTTCATACTTGCAAGATGAGGCAGAATTACTCATTTCTAAATAGATCACCACTGTACTACGTGGCCACAGGGTAAAAGATTTAGTCCATCCATTCAGTTGTCTTGGAAGGTATATGAGGATCACGTGATTTCTTAGTATATTTATTTCTTGCTTTTTTAATTTTACTTGCAGGCATGTCCAAGGACCACATAAAACAGATCCAAGACTGCAATTTTGTTACTTTTTGAAGCATGATAAAATGGAATTACTCTGAACAAACATTAACATTTTCTATAGAGTTATTCTTTTGTAGCGCAGTCTAAAAATACTCAAGAAAATTACGTACTGTGATATGTTGAGGAAAAAGAGTATATCCCTGTCTTGTGATGAACCCAATTTCGGTTGCACAAAACCTTCCATTTCTAACTCTGATTGGATCACAACCCTCACTGTCACCTATACTTTCTGTTCTTATACTATCTGGGAATGAATACATCTTGTTACTGTTAGGCACTGGGTACCTACACAACTAGGTAGGAGAGACACTGTGGTCATCAGTATTGAAATTATCCCCATTTCTGGAACTCTCCGCATAGCAAATTTGAGCGAATGAACTCAGTAGTTCATCCATATAATGACCTGCCAAAAATAGAGAGCACAGGAACTTCCCACAGGACACGGGTGGCTAGAAAACTGAAAATGCTCCTTCTGTCAGCCTGACAAAAATAAAGATAAATTCTCGTTCCTTCCTTAAGGAACAGCCTCTCTGTGAAGTAGGAGTCTCCCATGCTTATATATTAAAGAGCCAAGTTGCCTTAGCTTATGGACTCTGCCCATCCCTAGGATCACAGCTGTAAAGGAATTAGGCCAAGGAAGCTGGCTGGTTTTTCAGCAGTCAGTAGCAGAGTAGGCTGTTTAAGAGAAAATTTGCTTTGGATAAGTAATTCTTGTAGTGAACTAGTAACTCTGCCTTGCCTAATTCCCTTTTTTCCAAAGTAAATGATGGTTCCCCAGTTCCACAGTGAAGTCATAAGTATGTATCTGGATCTGGGGATGCTGAAGCAATAAATTCATTGTCTTGAGAGAATGGAATACAAGTTTCCACTGCTTCAAAAGTGTATCTAGCACTTAGGATAATTTCCCAGAAATCCAGGCTTGGAACCATGTTTTGGAGGCTTGGAAATACACGGACCAGAATTTACTTTTTTTTGCAGAAGGCCAGCGTCTACTGAGAAGCAGTTTAGAGCTTGGCAGCATTGTAACAGATGTTAAAAATACATGAAGCTTCCTTTAATGTAAAGTCCTTCGATGGTAAAGTAGATGGGCATTGAAATGGCCAAAGCCATTCCCTTCAGCGACAGATGAAGTCAGGAAAGAAATGCTTCCTTAGCTCAGTTGCATACGATACAGATATTCATCACCCTAAAAATGACATAGGGATCAATAAAAACTGGAAGAACTTCATAGATGCATCCTTTCCTAATTGAAAAGCTTAACATGACTGTTACAATAAGAATAATATACCCAGTGTTGACCTAATTCAAAATAAAAAAAGTCATTTTATGGCTGCTTGCTTCACTCTGTCTACTTGTTTCCTTGAAGATAGCTTTATATAAAATATAAATATTCCTTGCCAGCATTTTGATCCAAAATAAAAGTTTCATCCTTCAATAGTGCACGTAATAGAATTGGTCAGATTTGAAGCATGGGAGCACTTTTTTATCTTGGATCTTTAATATTTTACAGTTCAGGCAACAGAATTTAACCAAACCATTGGAGATATAACTAATAAGCTCTCTACACACAAAAGAAACTCACACTGTAGCCTTCATTTTGTTTCTTGTTTTCCTGATTTACCTGTAGTAAAAGCATAGGTTAAATAAGATATAAAATTTGCGTTCTTATTTGATTACCTCCTGAGCCAATGAATGCCTAGAATTTCAATATTTTGGCCACAAAACAGATTTAATAAGAACAAGAGTGGCAGCACTAAAGTCAGACGAAAGGTCTATTAAATCAGTAACCCTACTGATTTAAATAGGACTAGGGCTGCACCCTGTGACTTTATGGACACTTATCATGCAAATTTTCAGAACATCCTAGTAAGCTTTTCACTCTAAGGCACTTACAAGGTCCTGCCTCCAACAAACTGTTTCCCAGAGATGCACATGCCACGGGCTTACACTTGAACCTCTTCTCTACCCTGAACTCACCAGGTTCTAGAACAAGATGAGAGCTTGGATCATATAATACCACTCCATTTTCCCAAACCTCTTAAAACTACAAAATGATGCTGCAAATTTTGAGACCACAGGTTTATTTACAATATTTTAACGGTATCTTTCACCATTCTTATGCCACAAGAATCATTTGAAATCTTACGGAGTATCTATTCTCATGCAGTTTTTAGTCTAATTTTCTATGCCATACAACATCACACACTTTTGTCTAACTCACAACGTGCTTCGAGGTTCAGTCTTCAGAAAGATATTGAGAATATACGTTGTTCTATCTATTTTTGGTTGATAAACCTACCTTACAAATAGAGCTGCCATGATTAATAGGGAAGTCATATAAAACAAGATGTTGGTGATAATGAGTGTGATTTTAATAGTTTGGTTTGCAACATCGTATGCTGTAAGATTTATTTAAGATAAAGCTAGGAACTGACTAGTCGCCACATGTAGCAGGCAGGGAAGGACAAATGAAATGTAGCATTCAGGGCTGTATAATAACTACCAAGCTGAGACTGATCTTACACAAAGTTGATGGCTAAGAAGTTAGGTATACAGTTTAAGCTCATGAAGATTCCCTCTAGAGTAAACAGAAAAAAACGTGCATTTCAGCAAGTGATTCCTCTCACTCGAAAATTATTTCTGAAAAAGACTCTCTGAAAAAGAGAAGTCCTTCTCACCAGTGACTACTGATGGCATCAAGACATCTAGTTTAGAGTGGACATCTAGTGACATTAATGCCATCTCCACTCATTAAACTGCCTGGCAAAATTAGTAGGAATCCAGTGCATTAGCAGGAGTCTGACTGCACAAGATTTGTGTATAGAAATGCCTACACCTCTAACGAAGGCACAAGGTAACAGTGATGCTGAGAAGCTCATGCGCAGTTCTGGGAGTGTGTTTTGAAGAGAGGCACTTGCAGTACCTGGCTCGTGGCTGACTTCAGTTAAGTTGCATGTCAAGAGAGCATGCCAGCTGCAGGTGACAACAAAGCTGGAACCTACGGCTGATCCTTGAGAAACCATGTATGTCTGGCAGTGGGACAGGACAGCTAGGGAAATAAATTGTTTGATAAAGGATGGGCAATGGCACCCCAAATTCAGGCTCTAACCACTTCAGCTTGCTCCTGTTTTTCTCGCCTGGAAAATCAGTTTCTTCTCCTGTAGATTCCTGCCTTAGTTAGGCTTGATGACAATATAGAGAATGTATACTCCGTATTTAATGACAAGAAGCTGCAGCGCATACTAATGGTGCCATAGCTCCTAATATAATCCAATATCCCCTGCTGGCTTTGCAATTACATACACATGGAGCAGGGAGGTGGCATGTGGCACTCCCGGTGAGGATAAGCAGGTGTCTAGAATTACCTTCTGACATCTCTCAGAGGAAGAAGGTAAGTGTGAGTTAACTGACCCCACACACAGCTCCGAATGCCTCGAGGCCCCTAATGGCAAAGGCTGATGTCGGGGTAAGGAGAGTCTTCTGAGTGAATACCCTAAAATCCTTTCCCTCTCTCCTGGTCAGGAGGACATTCCTTATGGCCAAGTCAACAGGACATGTTTTGTAATCCAGTATTGCACCCAGTGCAGAGGTATTTAATCAGAGAATATTTAATAATAATAATCAGAGCATATTTTATCAGGGTCTCCATCCCCAATTTTATCCTCACAGCTCAATTTGCTTTTTTGTGCTATTCCCTTCCACTGAATTACACACGTAGGAGTGTGTAGTTCAGGAGAAAGAGGAGTGTTCTCACGTTGGGATTGGAAAGATAGCAATTTTATTTCTCCCCCTTTTTTTTTTCCCTTGGAGGGGAAAAAGGGAACAACTGGGCAAAAGGGCAACATTTTAAGAAGGGTTTAATAGTTTCTAAGGTTGACATACCAACAATATTTTGTGTCCCTGCTGTTATTTAATGCTGCAACCTGTACTAGATTGAATTACACGGCAGAGTACTACAGTGTATTGGACAGCAGACAGAGAACAGACTATGCTCTACTCATTACTGTGCCCTTGACTCAGTATGTGAATTTGAGTGCTCCTCCGTTCTATGGTGTCCTATATCCATAACAAGGATAATGATTCCTGTTTAGAGACTCAGCTATTAAGACTAGGCTTTTCCCACTAAACATATAAGGAAATACTTGCTTTGGGTCAATTTTCTTCTTTTGGTTTTCTGGGTTTTCTCAGGAAATCCAATGACCTGCTTGTTTTTGTATACTCTCAGGACCAAATTTTTTTGCTTTTCAGATTTTGTATGAAAGGAATTATTGGAGAAATGAAATTATTTTGCAAAAAAGAATTTTTTTCAATGTTTTTCATATAAAAATTTGTATTGCATATGCGTAACTGAAAAGTGCTTCTTCATATATATATGTGCATATACATATGTGTGTGTGTGTATGTATATATGTGATAAGTGTTGCTATTGAATGTATATACAACAGCATGCCTTGGGTAATCATTACTTCTGCATAACTCTTTCTTCATATAAGCTTCATTCTTTACTCCTAAAACCAGAAGTTTAGTCAGCAAGCCTCAAATTTCATTAAATTCCATGTTTCTATTTTGGTGTGAGACGAGGAAAACCAAACTGTGAACTGAACAAGTTGTCTGGGTACACCTCAGCCAAGCCAGAGTGGGGGGTCCGTGAAACCAGCAAGCGATCTGGTTGTTTTCTATTCTTCCGCTTACCAGGTTCTCTAACTCTGTTAGCTTTTTAGTTTCTTTATTTTTTGAGTCCAGGGAAAAAGGAGGTTTTTTGCAATGAAAATCGGCACAGGAACGGCGCTGGGGTGAGATGAAAGACCTTGTTGAAGGCAGGCACCTGCCCGGGTGTGGAGTGGAAAGGGATGATGGATTGAACACTGCCACCTTTTGGCTGTGACCACGGCGAGGGCGTCGTGAGGAGGAGATTTTGCCAGGCCGCCTTATAAAGCGGGTTGCGCATCTGGCAAAAGCACCCTTTCATGCCAACCCAACGCTGAAGCGCTTCGGGCCGCTGCTCTGTACACATGCTAGCACGCACACTATGTTGGCAGCGCGTAACTTAGGTTTCGTCCCTTATCTGTGAGGTCCTCAGAACTGGGAAGATGGGCTAATAATGCGGAGAGCTGTTAGCTTTACTAAAAAGTGCAATCAGGTTGATGTAAACCAAAAGCACCCTTTCATGCCAACCCAACGCTGAAGCGCTTCGGGCCGCTGCTCTGTACACATGCTAGCACGCACACTATGTTGGCAGCGCGTAACTTAGGTTTCGTCCCTTATCTGTGAGGTCCTCAGAACTGGGAAGATGGGCTAATAATGCGGAGAGCTGTTAGCTTTACTAAAAAGTGCAATCAGGTTGATGTAAACAGTCACTTCAGCCTGACTGTGGTTCTTCCTGCCTGAGGAATACTTGAGAGTATCTCGCATTGTGTTGAGCTGAAATAGTGTTTTCTCAAGCAGTGAATTATATACAGTTTGTACTTCAACCTCTTTTGAGCACTTAGCTGTGAATGTTTGTATCGGTGCCAGTGAGTGTGAGGTGATCTCATTAGAAAGAAAATATTATTAGCCACAGAATTATTTCCCAGTGATTTAATGACTAACTCTTATTCACATGCAACCTCTGCAGTTCTTACATAGGGGTAAAAAAAAAAGCCAAACATTTGCTTGAGAGCAGGAGACCGGTGTCTGTCCTGCCGCCCTGGCAGTGCCTCCTGGCCCAAGTGGCCTTGGTTCGGCGTGCGTAGCTTTCTATAGTCTCCATCGCCGCGTGAGGTGCAAAGCCGTATCTCGGTGTCACATCAAGGTGCTACCAAAACTACGCGCGGGAGCAGGTACGGCTTGCGGGCCCTTTCCTGCCCCTGTTGCACTACGCAGGCGAAACCCCGTTTGCTCGGGGGCTGAAGGGCTGCTGGCAGGGTGTCCCTCTTGACATAAGCGGGGCCGGGGTTTCACTTCCGGGGTTTCAAACTCTTTACCTTTGGGAACCCCAAAGATGGGGCTCCGGCGGTGTGGGGGGAATGGCATTCCCCCACCAAATACCGGGCGCTTTCCGAAGGCAAGCCGCGCATGGTTGGGGTACCGCTCCCCCTC
>NW_009203241.1:13907-20231 GCF_000690835.1 Fulmarus glacialis | reverse complement strand
TTTTCCCCCTTCTTAAATACGTTATCCCAAGGGCACTACCAGCGTCGCTGATGGGCTCGGCCTTGGCTGGCGGTGGGTCCGTCTTGGAGCCGGCTGGCACTGGCTCTGTCGGACATGGGGGAAGCTTCTAGCAGCTCCTCAGAGAAGCCACTCCTGAAGCCCCCCCGCTACCAAAACCTTGCCACGCAAACCCAATACAAAGGGTCTTCTTGTTCACTTTACCGTTTGAGAGAGCCAATTTTTCCATTAAAAACATTTATAATTGTTTTTCCTTAATTGTTCTAGCTATGTTATAATCATGTCATATAATGACCTTTAAAAACGTGTCTAGAAAGGCCTGCAGCTGTTCCCTCCTTGGTTTCTCTCTACTGAGTTACATTTAAGCCAGTGTCTCTGAAGACAGGCAGTAATAAAAGGGATATTATCCTTAGCAAATATCTTAATCATGGTAAATCTCTGTTGCCCTACAAATGACTGCATGGGGGATTAGACTTGAGTAAGCCATTTGCTGAATATCACTGCCACCTTTCCTAGGCCATTTAAGCATGTTTAGTTTTTCAGGGTGAAACATGAAACCCACGAATATAAATGTTTGCATTTGGACTGAATTATATCCAGACTGTCACAGTTACAGCAGGCTTAGGACCAGATTGTGACTGATCTAGAGGAGGCTGGTTCTTCTTGGGAGAGTGAGAGAGAAAAATGCAGATTCATTTGCAGTCCCAGCTCTCTTATGTCACTTACGCTGCCTCGGTTCTTTTCAATATTTATATAAGGCTATTATGGGTTGCGGTACCAGGAAATATATGGATGATGCTTAGCTCTGTATTTTTTTTATATCAATCACAGTCCGTACCATCGTCCAATGCCTGGGAGCCATCAGTGTCTGGAGGAAAGACAGCTGGCTTTGGTTCATCCTGGCTAAGATGGAGGTGGCAATGCTATGAAGCAGAAAATACTTTCAGGAACTTGTGTCCTCTGTAACATCGCTTTCTATCTGTTTATTTATCCAGATTTCTATGAGGTTGCCCAGAAACACTGAGAGTATCTGTTCTGCAGTGATCAAGCTTAAGGGAACCTTTTAGGAGTCTGAAATACTACTGCGTATTTCATCCTTTCTTTTTTCTTCTTTTTTTCTTCCTTTTAAGAAAGCAGACCCCTGTCTGTGCCATCCCAGGGTACTGCAGCCCTAACCAGTTTGGACTCAACCAGAGCCTTGGGAACTGGCAGCTCCAATAAGTGTTCCCTAGGGCAGAATTTAGTGACCCCGAGGTGGCATCTGTTTCAGGTGGCACAGCCCTCTTACTCCACACTGCAGTGTGCCAGGAGCACATCACCCATAACCTGCACTGGTTCCCAAGGAGCGTACTGTCAGATTCACCTCCCTGGTCTAATATCTCGAGCCATCCATCAGGCAGCTTCCCCCATAAGCCCTGAACACGACTTCCCAGAGCGGCTGCAAGGGGAAGAACTGCGAATGTGAGAGGCAGAGTTTTGTTGTTGACTGTCTCATGACTGCTGGACCGACTTTCAGCAGAGAAGTGAATGTCTGTGCATCCCAGTGTCTTCTGGGCTAAATGCAATACTCACTGTGTTTCCCAGTCAAGTTTCCAAATGACAAACCCTGACTTTGAATGGTCAACAGAATTTAATAAAAATTCTAAGGACATGTGGTTAAGCAATCAGTTATACTTGTTAATTGGGAGATGTAGCTAATAATAACCAAATCAGAAGAGGAAATTGAGTTAGTGCCTCGTAAGAAATAAGACTTTCACAGAGGACCCTGGCAGTCACTCATTAGAGACTTCAAAATTGATCTTTTTCTAAAGTTAATCAACTATTTCATATTTCAAGCACTTCAGCCAGTCACAAGTACTCTCCCTTTCCGTGATATTGGTTTAACGTTAACTATGTATAGCTTGTCCTGTTGCAGAGCTTTGTGCCTTTGTACTTTTAGCCTGAATGAATGTTTTTTTTTCCTAAGGGAAAAAAAGGTCTATTAAGTCTTTAAAGTTCTATTATACTCTGTTAAGTTTTACACTGTATAGCCAGGTTAAAGCTTTGATCCCATTTCCCCCACAGGAGAAAAAAAATCCTATGGGAGACAATTATAGGTGACGATCATAACCCTTAGTATATTCAGCGTATTATTCAGATGCCTTCATGGTGACTGCGGATGAAATACCTACATAGAAAAAATGATGGTTGATTCTTCACGGCTGTGTGAGGTTCCTCTCTCCCTACAAACTCTGATGTTGAAAAGAGCTTCTATTCCTGATTCCTGTCACTGTTTTACACACTCAGCTGGTCGTGGGTTTATCCCTATAGGTATTGCTGAAGGATGGGTGTTCTTCACACAGATTCTCCCATGAATGAGTTAGGTCTTAATTCTGTCTTCATCTACAGGGATGGATGAGAAAGTGTTTTCCTATTCAATAAATATTTGAGAGGTTTGAAAGTTTCCCTGCAGTGGGATAAAAACTAGGATCTGTCAGAGATTTTTGTAAAAAGGCTGCAGAGTGAGAAGGAAGATTGCATACTGGAATAGTGTCTAGGGTTAAGATTCTCACCCAGACCAGGGTTTTCACATTCTAGATGGATGCTCTGAGCACCAGGTAGTAGGCTATTTTGAGGGGGCTATTTTTTGGCTTCAGGTAGGAATTTCCAAGTTGAGCATGAGGAGTTGTTTGTTCTCAGATGTTTCTTTTAAATCAGCATGTGCCTGTTTTGGTATAATATGTGTTTTCTCCATGCAGTTTCTTCTGACAAAATCTAATCTAATGTAGAAATTAGCCCTGCTTTGAGCACGGGTTTAACCAGATAATGTCCTGAGTCTTCTTCCAACCTGAATTCTTCTATGATTCAACTTCGGTGGAAAATTCCTCTCCGTCTCCAATAAGGAAAAATGATTCTTGAACCTGTAGTTACAATACAGTAAAAAATGTCACGCTAAGTGCTAGCTTCCATGGTGTAAGGACTTAAGTATTAAACTATAAAGTAATTATTAGCTAGCGTTCTCAGTTACTGAGTAGTTTGATGCACAAGTTCTCATATATATGTGTGTGTGTGTGTGATATTAGGCATAGAGAACCAGTGACGGGGAGAGACAGAAGTCATGTCTATGATAGTAAATGATACAGGGCCAGGGGCAGCCCCAGGTACTGGCTGATGATTATCTACACTGTTTGGTTGTTAGTGTCCTCTGTGGCACAATTTTGACCTGGTACAACTAGGAGCATTTCAGATGAAATGACTGGTTATGCTTGGGAGGTTACCATGGGTCAGGGACCCTTCCCATTAAGCAATCTGGATGCTGTTGTGGCTACATTTCTAACGGTAAACAACATAATCAAGTGGAAGGTCACTCTACAGAGGCTGGGGAGGTTGAGGTTATATTCCTGGCTGTGCCCTGAGTTGGCTGGGGTGACCGTAGATGTGCCATTGCAGTTTTCTTAGTCTCTTTCTTTCATACTTGTAGATGTCCAGCTGTAAAGGCTCAGCTCTTCAAAATAGTGTTTGTCTTCTCGGTGTGTTGGCAGACATACATACATGGGGAGGGCCTGTTCTAGGTTGGGACCTCTAGAGGTTCCCGTAATACAAATAATAGTAGTTGCAAGAAGGGAATGACATGTGATTTCTTATGAAATAATTGCCCAGTCTCCTTGACTGATGTAAACTGAGTTCTGTGTGCACCAGCCTTACAAAAGTAAGAGTGTATTTTGCATTCTTGGACTGACCATTTAAAGAAGGATTTGGGGAGGAGTTTTGCATATCTGTATTTGCAACAGGCAAGAGCAGCTTCCATCATTAACAAATTTAGTATAGCTCCTATTGAATCTGCCAAGGGAGAGCTGCTGTGAAAAAAAACTAATGAGCATCATTATGTTTGCATTTGAGCTGGTGTGATGTAGAATAAATGCTTGGCCCATAAAGGGCTGATCTGTGGATGAGAAAGGTGCCTAAAGATGGGCTTTTACCTTCCCCTGCCACAGGCTTTTAATATCACCACGTGGAAATCACGCAATTGCCATGCCTCACTTTATTTGTCTGCAAAATGAAATTATTGGCTATTTACCGGAACTGACACACGCTAGGTTAAAGTAAGTTCATTAAATGTGCTGATAATGCCAGAGAGAGAATGCATAATGCAAATGATCCGTGCTACTCTAGCAAATGCAGTTGTAAGGCTGGGATTGTGCTGGCAGCTGATGTGCACCTCTGGGCGTATGCCCAGAGTTGCTGCTACCTCTGACAAGCTCACACCGTGGGGAGGTGAGAGAGCTCCCTTCATGCTGAGTGCCTGCCTCTGGATCAGCTGAGTAATTAAGTGTTTGTTTCCTTCCAGACGAATACAAGAGTAAAGTAGCCTGTGAAGATGACAAGCTGAGGCTAAGCTGTAAGAAGAGCATGGTGATAGCCATTTACTCTGCTATCTTTGGAAGGACACAAGGAGGCAGCCTGGAGTGCCCATACCAAAACCTAGGAATGCCCATGATTGGTAAGCAGGGGAACGGCTTGACAGAGCACACTGATCTGGGCAGGGTGGTTTCATTTACTGTCATCACGGTAGAGCTGGCACAGATACTGAATAGGAAAAGCAGGACTGGGACATGCAGCCTGCCACGGTGGTGCTCCTGATGTGTGGTACCTTGTTAACCAGTGGTGAGCTTCATCATGAACACCAAACTGAGATTCAGCTAGATGCCCTAGCCAAGTAACCAAGCTACAGACTTTTAGCAGATTAATCAGATTATATGCTTGAAGGTATGCCTTGAATTTCTTGTTCAATTTTCTGTCCTCCTGGTGGTTCATACACTGAACCTCTATCTGTAATATGGAGGAGCATATTCTTGGTGGATGTCATGGACCATCTGTGGCCAAATCAAGCCTTGACATTGCATTTAAACTTCTACTAAAGTTAAAGCAAGGGGTGAAAATTCAAAAAGCAAGTTGTTAAGTTGCATCATGTTACGGTTGAGTTACAGTACCTTCAAGTAGCTTCTTTACTCTCAGGCTATCATAGTCTCTTACATTCATGTGTTAAAGATCAACAAATTTAAAAGCATTCACTAGAACTGTCTGTTCTTGAGCCAATGTGAAATGACTTTGAATATTTTAGGCTATGGCAGAGAGAGAAACTGTCCGCAGTGCAAAATCCTGTGGTCAGCAGTCCTCATCATCCTTCTCTGCAGAGGTGAGAGGGAATTAACTGGTTTCCCGAAGGAATTGCCTCAGAGGGGAAAAGGCTTCAGAGGCTGTACAGGGAAGATTGAGGTGCTGCTATTGCCTGTGCGGGTTCAGCTGTATCTGGGGATCTTTGGCCTTCACAGCTGCTGATCCAGTGCCCTTAAGGAGTTAAATGCTATTCAAATGGAAGCATGTGAAGTGACTGCTTGGAAATATGATACGCAGATGATGGGTGTCAGTAGGAAACCATAGGTGGAATCAGGCCAGTCAGGTTATTTGTGCAGCGTGGTGAATGCCTTAGTTGTGTAGCTGTGAAAATCTGAGCACTTGCAGAACAGCTGAGTAGTTCAGGGTCTCCTACCCAGTCCCATGGTTCAGATGCATGGCAGGAGAGTCACCGTCCTTTAACAAGTTACCTGCTGTCTCCTGAGGTGACCTATGTCCCTGGATGTGGTCCTGTTGTCCCCCAGTTGCCAGGGTGCGGAAGCTGAAACAGATAAGTGTTAGCCTAGACCTCTTTCATGTGGTATTTGGGATGGGCTAAGAGTGTGTATGCTGGTTGCTGTGGTGGTTTGGCTGCTGAGTGATAACTTGCTGAGTCAGCGAAACTTGATGGGTTTCTGGCGCACCTGAGCACACCCGCTCCTTTGTCCTTGCTGAGAGAGCAGAAAAAGGCACATCCCAGTGACAAGGTATTAGCACCGGGACCTGCTCTTGCATGTCAGCGTGAAGCAAAACTCTATGTGAAGCCACAAAGCGTAAAGTTTTACTCTTCTTTGCCCAGATGCAAAGTCCCGAAACTTGTACTGGCTGAGAGCAGGGTATGTGGCACTAGAAAATGGGGTGGGAGGCAGTGGAGTTGGGAGAGCAAAGCTGTAGCTAAGAGGACAAGCAGTGATGTGTGACAGCAGGGCTGCACGTGCCATACCATCTATAGCGCTTGTATACCCTGTTGTTTTCAAACTGGCCTTGTGATCTCTACAAATTGGGATGTTTGCCCAGGGAAATAAGGTATCGGATCCTAGAGTGTAGCACGCAGCCTGCTGGGACGAGGCAGGGCCTTCCTCCAGTGTCAGCTCTTAAATGAAACTAGTTACAAGAGCAGGCTCAGTACAAGACAGTGTAATGCCAAGCTAG
>NW_009203241.1:0-13876 GCF_000690835.1 Fulmarus glacialis | reverse complement strand
CGAGGTAGCTTTACGCTGAAATTCAGTGCAAAGTTTTAAGCTGTGGACTGACGCTAAAAATGACTGAGTTGTTGGACAGGAGCAAATATCTGCATGTTTGGAGTTGCCGGGGTCCCAAGTATCTGTTAAGTCAGCCTGGTGCTGCTGGGGTGCTGAGGGGGTGGGTATGTCCTGCCTGCTTAGCAGCAAAGGGAGGGTGGGAAGTGTCTCTGGGACAGTGGCTGGCTGCATGCCCTGCAGGGCTGGGGATGAGAGGTGAGCAATGAATTTCCCAGGTTTTCCCAGGCGTTTGGGCACTGTGTGTGTAGGGTGAAAGACAAACAGTATAGCTGTTGGTGCTGATGTTCCCCTGCATGCTGAAATCCCGAGTGGAGGGTGTATGTGTGTGAGCTTAACTAAAAAAACATGTGAGTGAGCAGGTGGTCTTTCAACTCACCACGTGAGAGTGTTTGGCCAGGTCTGCTAGTGTGTTCAGCAACAGCTCGCTGATCCCCTCGGCGTGACGCTGCCGATGCTACAGGCAGTCTTTGCTTATCGCGACCTTCACTTCAATCTATTTGTGGGAGCTGACCCAACGGGACAGAGCTCTAGCGATGCAGGAAAGGGAAGGTGAGTTCTGGCTGTCGTTATCACTCCTCTGTCAGCCCCACAGGAGAAACCGGTGTAGGATCCATCTGCAACTCAAATCAGCAAAAAGCACGTTCACACCGTGCTTCCCCATGGCATGCTGCAAGAAATAATAGTCCTGCCTACGCTTACAGCACTGAAGTGAGGGGGTTGTGCTCCCAGCTGCCACTAGCAATCGTGGGAGCAGTGCGCAGAGTCCCCCAACCTGCTCCAGAAACTCTGCTCCTGCCACGGGCGGGCCTAGCCCAGCAGGCAACTCTGTTCCTTCAGGAGCAGGTGAAAACATCACAGCTTATAAATCAAAGCTTTCTCTAGCTAGAGAACGTTTCCCTGCACGTTTCCACAGCCCTGCGATACGGGGAGGGCTGCTCCGTGACAGCCTTTGATCCCAGGCATTTGCAACGAGTTGATCTTACAAATATGACCGTATGACTCAGACTTCGCGGCAGCATCCAGTTCCCGTAAGGCAGAACCCAGCTATGTTTTGCACATAGAAGATTTATTCTGTTTGAATTTCACGGGACTGATGATTTGTGTAAAGTCTGAGCCTTGGCAAAGGGCCTTTTCCCGGGAAGTAGGTCTTGGACAAGTTTGCAGTGATTATTTTTATCCAGGCAGCATGAGTTACTTGATGAGTGAAGAACTCATACTTGCCCCAAAGGTGGAGAAGGGTATCTTTTCTTCCTCTTCTTATGAAAAACAGTTAAGAAAATTTTATTCCATTTTTTCTGTGAACAAAATGCACATTTGGGTTGAATTTAGAAATCTGCATCTTCTATAGATGAGGCTTTTAAAGATCTGAGGTCTAAGATGGGGAAGAGGGGTGGCCTAATAGAGCATCGTATATATTTCTGACTCTGCCATAAAGTAAGAGAACAAATAATTCAATTTGTGTTGTTTCTGCCTTGAAAAACAAAGACCTTGTACTCCCGTAGGAGTCTTGAGGAGATAAAGTCCACTAACAGCGAGTTTCTTGGATTTTGCAGACATGAGGTACGTTAGGTGCTCAGGTGGAGGGACCTGAGGTATCATGATGTTGCAGCCCTTTAACACCTGCATAACCCAGCCATCGTTGTGCTGCTTTTGGGTGATGTGAGATCCCCACGTCAGACTTCACACACCATGCCATGCCAGATGCATGCTTTCTCCCTCTCTAATGTCTATATGAATGTGCTTAGCATCTGTGAAGGGAAAGTTACTGTGAAAAACTCCATCCTCTCCCTGTCATGTTAAAGAGAAAATCTGTCAGGATCCTCTTTTAACTGGAAACATGCTGAAACTTGTGTCTCTGACCGTAATGGGAAACCCCTGCAAACAGCTGGACCCCTCCTTGAATGCCTTAGGAACTCTGAAAAGCTCCTAAAGGAATTTGACCTTATTTGTAACTCTCTTAATAAAGCCTCCGCTTTGCTGCCAGCATGTGCAGGGACAATACACAGAGCGTAGGGAGGTCTCTGGGGAAAGGGTTATTTGCAAGCAACAAACCATTAATATCCCTCAGCCCAGTGAGCCCTTTGCCCCTTTATCATGCTGTTTACAGCTGCCTCTGCCTGCAGCTCTGAGTGACTTGGTCACACCAAGAGAAGCCAATTTAAAAAATGCCCTTTTCCTACTCGTATCTGAGTGCAATGGTCTAATTAGGAGACTGAGCAGGAAGAACTTCAATGTAAAACAATTGCTCTTTTTATCATTTAGTGGAGTGATATCCTTGATCATATTCAGTGCACTTGACAAGTTCACATGTACATTTTTGCAGTAGCTACCCTCCTGAACCACAGGGAATGAGATGGACATGTTCAGCTGACCTCTAACATCAGGATCCGCGTCTCCTTCTCAAGGACTCTGTCTCTCTCCATCACATATATAAAGAGCCCACAGCAATTTCACTCCTCAGCTGGGTAGAAGGAATCTGAGCTTGGTTTCGGAGTCGGCACAAGATCGTGGGAACACTGTCTTCTCCAAAGCTCAGCTTTGGATTGTGGTGTGTGAGTTAAGCTGAGCAGTCTGCTAAGTGAAATGTCCTTGTCACTTAACGTACTAGTGCTCTCCTGTGCCTCTGTAGGAGGAAAATGGATGTGTTTACAAAGCCCTGAGGAAACTCAGATGGTCAGTGGTGCTCTCTAACTCATTGGATCTGATAACGAAAGAGCAGAGGAATGAGTTCAGCAAAGGAGCCTGTGCTTTAGGTGCTCATTCCCTGGTATTTTTCATTTTAATGCAGTGACAGAAGGTGATCCAACCCAGTTTGGTTTGATTTCCTCCTCTTAATGCAGGTGTATATATGACTTGAACCAGAGCCTTCACAGTCTCTCATATATTTATTACACCATATAAATAATGGACCCTTCTAGTTTGTTTATCTGGGATCAGATCTAGCACGTGAATAAGTATGCAATACATGCAGTAAAAAAAATCCATTTTATTCCATGGTACATGTTTCTGTTCCTGCCAAGAGCTGGTTTTAAGAGACTGCTGCCCCTCCAGCTGTGCATTTCTGGCTCTCTTCCGCTTCACCATCCGTGACCATTTTCCATCCTGCGTTTCCATCAGTACAAGTTTGTGGCTGTGCTCTAATCTTGGTCTTAAGTGAAATACTTAAAAATAAAAGGCCTCCAAACTGTGGAGCTGAAGCGACGAGGGGTAATAACCTCTGGCACTGATGGGGGAGGCAGCGGGGCACCGGGGTGGCAGGAGGAGACGGGGTATCCACTGAAACCTGTGCTGATCAGATGATGCCATGGAGCACGGCCGTCCTTCCACGGATCCGAGTGCTTGTGGCTGAAACGCTACGTCCTGATTTCACCATAGGGGAGATGACGGCCTTTAAAACGGCTGCAAGGCTGGGTTTGTGGGATGAGCAGCAGACGTGGGAGGGAGTCAGACCGGGTCTTTCCTCTCTAATGTGCACATCAGGCTTCCAGAGCGCGCCTGCCTGTAGGTGCAACTCCATGTACATTTGATTTACATTCAGTGCAGAAACTACTTTATTATGTGTATAGCTCATGATTAAGAACATGTTTTTAGAGGCCAATCTGTTTGTATGTAATAAAACCCACAAGTTTCCAAGTTTGAAGGCTAAATAAATATCAGTTGCTGTTTAATTCACATATAATACCTTATTAAATTTAAATTGAAATGAAATTCCCATTTAGAATGCTAAGTTAAAGTGGGACAAAGGCTGCTTTCAGAAAGTTGTTTTTCAATTTTAGATACTTTGCGTGTTTCACTTTTTGTCTCAAAACACTAGGAGGTAATTAAAATAACTTTCCAGCTGTTTCTAGAAAACTCAAACTATTGTTGGATTCCATAAAGTCACAAAAAATGATTTATATGAAGTTGTTTTTATATGCACACAATTGCTATTTAAAAAAAAAAAAGAAAAAATCCATTCAAATTGCTTCTGGGCAAGATCTTTCTCAAGGTTCAACTTGGTTTTAAAAAAGTTGTTTACAGTGGAGTATGACCCCATGCAGTGGTTGTAAATAAAAACTCTGAAAGTAGTAATTTAAATAACACTAGCAGGCTCTGTGATGATATTGGTATAATGTTTGAGGAAGTAAAGTGGTATTTGTATCAATAGTATCAACTTCTTTAGTAGCTGATCTTATAAAAGATGCCTATTGCCCAATTATTAGTTAAAAGCAAATCCAGAATATAATCCTAATAATAAAAGGGCAGAATTTAAGAGATTTAAATCTATAGCATCTCAACTTATTTCCATGGAGTTACTCTGAATGAAAACCAGTGTAACTTGTTTAGAACTGATAAAGTTCCTCTTAAAATAATTCAGATGTCACTCAAGAATATTACAAAATTACCATGATGGTGAATGCTAAGCCTGAGAAACAAAGGTAATGTGAAACTTGTGAGTTTGCAAGCACGCTATGCTTTATTTTAGGAACCACGGGCAAGAAAAGACTTGCAGATTGTGTCAGCTGGGTAGTCTCTTAAAAAAAGTGGGCCAGTCCCACAGCTTCCGAAGTTCAGACCTTGCTTCAGCCTAGGTCTAGGCACTTGTTGAACTATACCTGTGTTCAGGAAAATACTTTTGTTTGTAATGAATAAGAAGGACAAACGAACTCATGGACTTCACAGAGCAGTAGATGCATTGAATGCACCATCCCTGACTTCTACTGAGTGAAGCAAAATCTGTTAGTTTCTTTACTTTTTATCTTGAATGCCTTACAGCCCACAGTCAACTCTTCTCTGCTGCAAATTAAATAATAAAATTTTACTGTCATTGCCAGACCAAAACTGCTTTGTTCTCTGAGACTTCTTGGAGCCAAGTTTGAAACTGTCCTCAGATTCTCACATTAGCCCCCAAACCTGCAAAATGTTATTAATTTGCTCAACTTTACACACTCTGAAACGGTCTCTGCAAAACTGGAGCCTCATATGTTTTATATGAGTGCTGGTTCCAGATACAAAGGTGGTAAGATGATTTGAGTTCATGTTAATAAACCACGTGTTTCTAAAAGTAACTATAGCATTTGTAATTAAACCTGCAATCGATCCTTCGGTTGCAGTCTCTAGATGTGATTAGTTTCTTTTAAGATCATTTTCTCTTTTCTGGCCTACTGCTGAAGTTTCCAAAGTTTTATGAAGTGTGTGGTGAGTAATTTTTCTCTCTCTTTCATTAAAACGTACTTTTTAATGTAAAGCTGGCCTTCTCTGCAGATCCTTCTAATGTTTGGATGTAGATTTCTTTTTCAGCCAGCTGTTTTCAGTGACATTGTGCAAGACATAGATGCTATATCCAGCTGCATCAACGCGAAGTTCCCTGCTGCTATTTGTAATAATGATGATGGCAATTTATATCAGAAACCCAGCTCAACATGATACCAAAGTACCCGGCACCGCCAAAGCAAAAACCAAATAGAAAGTCCTTCAAACATAGAAGCTCACAGCATGCTGGGACTGATGCTGTTGTGGGGGAGGTGGACTCTTTTTGGCCTCAACGTTGACCATGCGATGTTGGAGCATCTCTGATTCTGTTCTGCGCAACATCAGATAGTGCTCGTACCACAGCCAGGGCGCAGGGACCTGGGAAAATAGAGCTAATGTGTGGGCCAAAGCCCCAGTGATACTTCCCCACCAGTTCTGACTGCAAACTCTTTTCCACAGCCCAGTGGCTTATCAAGCAAAAATTCTCCTGAGCCTGTGCTTACAGCTCAGAAGTGCTTTTAACAATCTCTTCTAACGAATTAATTTCTTTTATTTCCCTACTTGAAGAGGGTTTTCTTGTGCTTGGAACAGATTGACTGTGCGGGTTTTCTGTTCTGTTCTGGCTTGCAAACCAGCAGCCTTTTAATTCTTTTGGGTCTCTGCTCCTGAGCTTTCGTCTTTACAAATCTGCTTCTGCATCTTTTCTTGTTTAAGGGTGGTCTTTTGTTTTCATTGGTTGGTTTTCACATTGGTTGGTCTTAAGGGCTAAGCATCTGTAGTTTGGTTTTCTCCCTCTTGTCTTCCACACTCTCTGTGGTTCTAAACCCAACTCACTTCTTATGTCCTCTATAGAGGTTTGTGTGCCACGGCAAGGAAGAGAAATCCAGTGTATTTCCGTTGCCCCCATCTGAAACCATGTGACAGCGCTACGCTGATAAACAAATTACCTTCCCAGGCTGCTTGCTGTAGAGAGAAAGTGGACAAAGCCCACCTTTATTAACTGTCTTCTGCACTGGCTTTTAAAGAGAACATCAAACTTAATGGGCACGGGCTAAGCTGAAAGCGCCTGGGATTTGATATACTGCACGTGGTGCAGACTGGCTCATCAAACCTCTATGAAGATATCCCTCACAGCTTGCTAGGATGGCTAATTTTGGCTAATTTAGCAGCTGAAGCAGAGGCTCAGACACCTCCAGCAGCTGTCGCTTTGTGAAGGAGCTGAACTTTGTATCAGCCACAGCTAATGGAGCATCTTTAAAATAAATGAGAATCTGTCCAAGAGCAAGAGAACCTCCTTCCCTCCTGTTTATGATAGAGATTCTCTTGCAGATTGAGGCAGTTTCGAGTCACTCCTAGGTAAAATGTGAAAGAATTTATGCAGCTGCCTCACTTGCAAGATTGGAGTTACTTTCTTCCTGCTTACATCCTTTTTGCCATTTCACTGAACTTTGCTTTCTCTTTTAGCAGGTCAGTAGATCACCACAGCGCTGATTCAGGCATCTGTCAGCTTTCTTTGCAGGAACTAAATTTCTCTCCTCTTAGTTAAATGACTTCTGCATCTTCCATCTTTCATTCTGTCCTCCCTGCTTCATAGCTCTCAGCAAGTAACTTTTCCTGTTTTATTCTTCAGCAAGAAATCGTGCTGCATGTTTCGGAGAAAAATCCTGTCCTCTGCTTGGGGGGGGTTTCCTCCTAGAGCTGTCACTTGTTTGTAAATGACTTCCCTCAAGGGAATATTTATCTTAGCTCGTTCCTTCCACCTGCTCCTCCACAGATAGCAAGGAAAGCTGGGGCTCTTCTGACTGTTTTAATTCCAGATGTAGGTCTGCTCCTGATGCCTTTACACTGAGCCAAAGTGTGCCACAGAATTTGTCTCTTGATCAGGCACGACCAGTCCTGTTCCAGTTCCTAATCGCTTACCTCACGTGCACTGCTGGAAATAGTATTTTAGGCAGTGATTCTTTTTCTAAAGCCTTTAATTACAGCCAATCATTTGGTCCTTTTGATACTTCAAGGTCTTATACTTTCTTGGTTGAAAAAGTAGAATGAGTGCTCCAATTTTTTTTTTTAAATTCATGGACACAGAGAGTGCATCCTCTGATGAGTGGGTGGAGTTTTCTTCTCAGGCTCTATTTTTTTTTTTTTTAAGTGCACACATGTTGATATTGGGATGTGCTCCATGCCCTGCTGCCTTTCCAGATCCATGGACAGCCTGTGGAAAATGACTACCTGACAGCCTTACAGCATGCTAACGTATTCACACGTTCAGGTGTACATGGTCCTGCTTGCTCTGGAACAGAGCAGGAACTGTGCAGGAACCTGCCTTTGCAGGCTCAACAAGGATGTGGCAGGTGAGTCTGATCATGAGGTTAACAGATGCACAGATGTTCTTGAGCATCTGCCAAACGCCCAACTTCATTGTAGGATTAGCCACCCATCTCAAAACCAGGTGTCTAGATCTGCTTGTGGATCCATCTGTGATGACTGCTGCCTTGGAAGAGGCTCCGATCTCCACCAGAGCATCTAAGAGTTACCGTAATGCAAAAATTAAACTGTCTGGAAACATTCTTTCAAACCCAGATAGGTTTTGCAATCAAAAGCAGCAACGTATGGCTTGGATTTCAGATTTGGATGTGTCACCCTTATTGGAGAAAAACAAGTAAGTGAGTAACCAAAGTAACGGATGTGATTAATAGGCATTGGCTCCAATTTCTTTTTTTCACCAGGAAGAAGTAATAAAGAAATAGTCATGCTGAGAAGCAGCCTTAAACTGACTAAAACCCATTCATTGTGGTGAGCTCGATGATATGGACATTACATCACTGACGCTGATTCCAGTTTTAAAGCCAATGCTGTCTGCAAGCTGCAGCTGGTAAAATCCTCCAGCGTGGCTTTGTTGCCGTCTGATTTGGGTTTTTACCCTGTCAGAAGTTGGGCTGATAAAGATAGTAGATCAGGGAGTATTATCATACTAAATGCAACTGGTAAGATGGATTACCTACTGAGGGCTTAGACTAAGAGTTATGGAATGAAACTGGCCAGCAGTCTGCATTTGTGGAGTGATCCTGCGAAAGAGAATTCACCTTGTACCAGGAGCAAGGCTGGAGGGACGTGCAACTTCTAAAAAGTGGGGCCAGGAGTAAAGAGGATAAAGTGAGCTAATCCCATTTTCCCCTAAACCCAAACTTCAGTTTAAAATACCGTATTCCAAAAGCACAGCTGATATCTTTAAACACTTTTGCATGTGGAAACTTCACCGTAGCCAGGATTCGTATTTGCCCTTCGGCAGTGTACTGAAGCAATCCAAGATTAATGAAAGCTGAGGGTAACTCTGGCCCAACCTGTGTAAGTGGGGTCTCTATCATCTGTGAGGTCTTAAAGTGTTTTTTATTGCTCTGCTGTGGAATTCGAGCTTTGTGGGCTTTAAAAGGTTCTTGGCAGGGGCCTGGCGCTGCTTAGCGGTACTTACCTCAGACTTAGTGATATGGTGTTGGCATTTGTGCGTGTCCTTCCCATATCTCTGACGCATGGGATCACTTCTTTGTCACTGATGTCAGGATGGTATTTCATAGAACATCTGCAGTTTGCATTTAGCAGGCAAACAAGCAGCAAAAGAAAGGAGATGTTGCCCTGAATGAGCATGCCATCTGGTGCAATGAGAGTGCCACATCTGGTCTCCCACTTCTGAAGACCTGGAAAATGTGAATTTGGCCAGCTGAAGAGGACCATAGCCCAACTCTGCTCTACCACATTGCTGGGCTTGGCTTCCCTGCATCTTTTTGAGAGGCTAACTGCATGATTTATGGATACGAGAACCTCTGTTTTCTTGCCTCTCTGAGCTCTGGGAATGGGCACCTGGAGGTGAAGTCTTCTGACCTGGAATCACCTCCTGAAGACGTACTAATATACTTGAAGATCTCACTTCAGCCCAGCTCCCTAAGGACTTGTTTACATTTGGAAGTTAAATTACCTACACGCACTTCATAACAGCCAACAGGAGTAATGTGGAGTGTTTTTATACTCCTGAGACATGGGAGTAAAAGAAAATACCATGTTGTCACTTCTAGAACTCTGAATGACATGGTGGTGACTGTGATTTATGAGGGTGCTGTAGCCTCATCTATCACTCAGCCATCTCTCGGATATATTATTGACATTTTCAGTGCCAGTTAGTGAGGGAATAAAGATGCTTGAATATGACATTTTGGCATCCAGCTAAATGACCTCCTTATCACAAATCCTTTGAAGTGTATGAGGGAGATGGTCCCATTTGGAGGTTTTGATTGCTTCTCTTACATTTTTCAGTTCAATGTGTTATGACGAAGGACGAACACGTTAACAGATCAAAAAAACCAAGACGGGAGACCAAGCTAATTTCAGTATCGGTGTAGTCCTCCCTCAAAGTACTGCTGGCTGCTTGCCCTGGCATTTACGGGAATGCACAAGGCATTTGTGCTTAGAGATTGTGTGGAGGGAAAACCAGGGAAAATTCCCTTTTGTGACCAAAGGGAAGTCTTTGAAGTGACTACTTTGTCAAATTTTGTCCATAGAGTCCATTTCTTTTTTTCAGGGCTGGAAAAATATGACTGATTCCAAGAGAATGGCTCAGGCCTTACCACGGGGAAAATGAGAAGAGTATTTATATTTACCATGTGGGAGCCTGGTGTTGTCAGTAGAGTTTAGCTGGATCTTGTAATGTAGGTGCCTCAGATGACTTTCTGCCACTCCTGCGTTCACCGGATTTTGGTGCTTAGGGTTTGAAGGTCAGTGGCAACAGTAAAGACTTGCCTAAATTGTGGCTGTTGGCTACAAGAGCCAAGGAAATGGAGTACTACAAGAAACCTCCACAATGCTGTGTTGAAGTCAAACTGGCAGCCACCTAAAAGCAGTCGGAGATCAATATTGCTTAACATCTTCAGTAATGACCTGGATAATGGGATGGAGTTTGTAGGTGGTACCAAATTGGAGAGGACAGTTGTTACAGCAGGGGGTAGGGACCTTGAGGAACCTCAGTGAGC
Source organism: Fulmarus glacialis (assembly GCF_000690835.1). Taxonomy (NCBI): domain Eukaryota; kingdom Metazoa; phylum Chordata; class Aves; order Procellariiformes; family Procellariidae; genus Fulmarus; species Fulmarus glacialis. The sequence continues at coordinate 3,566 of NW_009203241.1, read as the reverse complement.
TGGAGAAACCTTAGGAAACCTTGTGAAGTTCAACAAAGGCAAGTGAAAAGTTCTGCACCTGAATAACCCTCTGCAACAGCACAGGCTAGGGACCAGCTGGCTAGAAAGCAGCTCTACAGAAAAAGGACCAATGGGTCTCGGGGGACAAGAAGTTGAACATGAGTCAGCCGTGTGGTCTTGTGGCAATGGTGGCTAAGTGGATACTGGACTTTATTAGTTAGAATATTGTCAGCACATCAAGGAGAGGGTTTATTCACTCTGTTTGGCATTCCAGTACTCCATTTAACTGGAGTACTGGAGTGTCCAGTTTGGGGCTCCCAAGATAAAGAGATATGTTGAAAAACAGGAGCAAGTCCAGTAAAGGGCCACCAAGCTGGTCAGGGGCTGGAGCACACAGCATATGGGGAGATGCTGAGGGACCCGGGTTTGTTCAGTCTCCAGAAGAGAAAGCTCAGGGTAGGATCATGTTGCTGTTTTCTACTACCTAATAGATGGCTCTACAGAAGACTTCTTGGAAACGCGCAGAACAAAACCAAACAAACACCAAAAGCAATGAACACAAGTTGCAGCAATGGAAATCTGATTAGATACAAGGAAAAAATTTTTTACCTGGAGAGTGGTTTAGCCCTGGAACAGGTGCCCAAGGAATTTGGGGAATATTTATCTGTGGAGATTTTCAAAACTTGCCTGGGCAAATTCCTGAGCAACCTGATGTAACATCAAAGCTGGTTGTGCTTTGAGCAGGAGGTTGGACTGGATAGGCTCCAGATATTGCTTCCAACTAAATTATTGTATGGTTTATGTGCTGCAGTCCCAACATGTAACTTTTTTCCTGGATATTTTTTCAATATTAAGGTTTGCAAAAAGTCCACGTAAAAGAGGCTTTTAAAATCTTGGTGCCTTACTTTCTATGCTAGTGGATTTCATCCCCATCTATAATTGAAGCATATTGAGTCTCTTCTGCTTTTCTGCTCATTTTGGCTAGTGCAGTTTGAGCTGGAGCAGCCTGGCAATTGGAAAGTTGAGGGTTTCACTACTGATATTTGTGATTATGGAGGCCTGGTCTGTGCCCAAAGAAGCTGGGTATCTAGGGCTACATATATGCTGGTAAACTAGCAGTACCAGGGCCTGGGCAGATACTGGAAATAGACCTTCTGTACTGTTAAATTGTAGCATGGTCCATGGCATTGTTCGTTGCCTTGACCCAGCTAACACTCTCCTAGGCAGTGCAGAAGATGGTTTGAGGCTGGTTATAAGACGGGGACTGGGTATCACCACTCTGTTTTGGAGGGTAAGTGTTTAATAGCATGGATGTGGGTTGTTCCACCACAGCTGGCCTCAGGGCCAGGGAATGGGCCAGGGTAAGTTTTCATTTACCAGTGAACGTGTAGCCAGCGTAGGCTAGACCTGGGCACTGTTAAAGTACAAGTAGGGATTGCAGTGTTAGGACCTGCTCTGGCAGATGGAGCTACATAGAAGAGGCTCTTATAACTCAAGCTACATCTGTATTGGTAGTGGGGCTGGTGAAGGGGCTAGACCAGGCTCCCACAGCTGCCTGTAGGCAGTATGGCATGTTGTTTTCAGTGGGGAGCATGGGCAAGGCTGTCCTCTCCTGGGGAAAAAAAAAATGCAGCTACTACCTGATAAAGGTAGCATCAGGATTGTGCTCACCTACCATGTACACATCAGCTACACGAACTGAATACGGTGAGAAAGAGCCTGCTGCCTGGGCCTGTGGTGGCTGGCTGACCTCATCTCCACGCAACTAAACCCTCTACCGCGTACTCCTGCTCCTCTACTTTCCATCCAAAATATCTGGGTCCGCCTTCTGCAAGTTGACATTTGGGACTAGCCCTGTTATATCTCAGACTATATTACCTGTTTGGGGTAATGCTAGTTGGCAAAATCATTCTAAGGAACAGGGTAGCACTTAAACAAGGGGGATAACGGTATGTCCGGATTCGAACCCTGTTTGGTTTCCTAATGTAGGTGATGCTGCTAAAGTCAGTATGGATGGAGACTGTAGCCTGCTCAGAACTGTGTGGGAGGAAGGAGGTCATCGATACCAAGACATGCCTGGTGACGGCTAGAAAAGCTGGTGATGTTAGTGTGAGGGTATGTGACAGATAAAACTCTAGAAGCGTTTTCAATGTGCTGAATCTACAGATCTGGCACCTGAAGAGTCAGTCCAGTTTGTTAAGGCGGAGGGCAGAGTCTGTAGTTTGTTACCACTCATTCCTACAAGAGGAGCGTCCCAAAGGCTGACCATCTCTGGTGACGACGTATGCAAAAGACTTGTCGTGCCTCTCACAGGACCAGTAATTCCCCACCCTCCCACGGAGGTAGTGTGCTCCTGTGCCGGGGGCGAGGGCCCTGCGCAGACAGCCGTGGGATGCTGTCTGTTTTGCGTGAGAACAATAACAAATAAAAAGAATAGGCGCCCTCCATGAAATCCTGTGCGGTGCTTAGATTTGATGAGTTTCTCTAACTGGACATTTGACAAAAAGACAATAAAGCAGGATTGCTGCATGCCAGATGTTTCCACTGGAACCTCTGACACTCGTTGGATCAAAAATCCCCTAAGGAAGTTTGGGTGGTTCAGTATGAAAATGCTCGCATGGGGCCCTGTTCTTTTGTCATTTGCATCATGTGAAATAAAACGCTGCCTTTGATTTGAGAAAAAAGACACGTTGCCCTCTAGGCTTAGTTTTCTGTGGCTTTCCCGTGTCTCTCATGGCTTTTGTTGTTGTGCTGGTTCTAGCATTCAACACCTTTTGGGCTTCATTTTCCCTTTCCCTGCCTCCTGATTAGTGACCAAAAGGGGTTTGTGTTCCTTTTTCTGTAGTTTTCCTGTTGCTTTTAGCAACAGCTTAATGTTGGAGAAATGTTTTCTTGTCAGCTTCCCCTTGTGCTTGGCTTTGGCTGGACAGTGAAAGCAAAGTATCAGTCTAGCACTTAAAAGTTCGAGAGCTTGTCTGTACAAATCGTTTTCACCTTAACTGAGAAAACAGGCACAAACCATCTGATAGAAAATAATACTTGGGAAAATATTTACTTTTGGAGCTTTCCATATTCTGAATTCCTGATACGACAAACATTTCTACTTGCATGGAACAAAAATGCTTAACAGAGTATTTCTACTTAGATGGTGATGGTAACATTATAGTTATTCAACCTCATAGTAACCTTCATTAGACTTCTTAGAAATACAACATCTGCTAAGAGCAGACAGGGACACCGATCACCTCTGTCTGCAGAAGGGGGCCAGAGATGGTGACTTGAGACAACTCTCTTGGACATAACAAAGGTTAAAAAAGCCTACCCAAACTGTCCCTATCTCTTCCCCTCAAAATGAAACAAGGTGTATTGGGTTTGCGTGGCAAGGTTTTGGTAGCCGGGGGGCTACAGGGGTGGTTTCTGTGAGGAGCTGCTAGAAGCTTCCCCCATGTCCGACAGAGCCAATGCCAGCCGGCTCCAAGACAGACCCGCCAGTGGCCAAGGCTCAGCCCACCAGGGACGGTGGTAGCACTTCTGGGATAACATACTTAAGAAGGGGAAAAACATGC
>NW_009203240.1:5005-20272 GCF_000690835.1 Fulmarus glacialis | reverse complement strand
GTGATGGCAACTAAGTCATAGCTACCCTAATGAACTTTAACTACTCATTATCTAGCTGGCTGAAAACCACTTCACAGAAACATAGCCATTCAAACACATTTAGCTCTGATGTTACTCCATCATTAGTCCCGTAAATAGTTTTACATTTGATTTAACGCACTCTTAGAGCGGTTGTGCTCCTCGCTGTCTTCTGTCCCTAAACACTTACTCCATCTTACGTTGCCCTTCTCCTGCACTGGCACAAGCACTCCTGCATAGCCAACTCTGTCAGGAAACTGGGCAGGGGAAAAAAAAAAACAAACTATGTTGAAGTTTTCTCCTACCACGTGCCAACAAAAAGTAAAGGCTGACAATAAGCACTAGAAAGTGGAAGAAGAGCAGGACTGTCTCTGCCAACTTCCACACTGGCTTGTACTGTGGTACTGAACTGGAAACCACATCATTAATGTACCTAGGAAATCTTTCAGTAAGTAACGATCTTTTCTTGGGTGAAGTGACAGTCACCCTTCAGTCCACAGAGGGGCTGTGCCAAAAGCAATCAGGAAAGACATGAGTCCAGTTCATTTATCCTCAGTCTGCCACCTCTATACAGCATTCTGAGACATCAGCTCAGCTTGACAAAACCATTCAGATGCTAACATGGAGACCAATTCTCTGTATCCCATAAAAATTGTTTTAAGTAACTAAACATAGCTCAGTACTAAACTTACAAGAAATGTAAAACATCAGTAAATGCAAAAGTCAAAGTTCATTAGCTTGCTCTAACCGCATGAAGACATTTTTATTATGCTCATTTATTTGAGTAGGCCATTAAAATATAAATCCAAATACAGAGTCTGGGCAAACAAATATTATGGCAACTTTGATGAAACAAAGCTTTTCCAATGAAATTTTAAATGGCAATTCTGCATTAAGTACAACTGCTTTCTTAATATTCCTTGAAATTTTAACTTCACGTGCCTATTGAAAAAACGAACACAAGGGGCATTACCTGTCCCACTGGCCCCTCTTGCAGGTCTCTAAAGAGTACTTAACATAAACACTAATTTATGGTATTACACTCTTGGACTTCCAAGTATCTCAAATTCCACTTCAGGGTATTAGGCCAACTGCTGTTTAAATTATGTGTAAATTAACTGAATCATGACCCTCCACTGGAAAAATCTGCCTTATAGATCATGTCCTTAGGGAGTTGAATGCTGTAATGACAACTTACCACTGAGCTAATCAAGAATCAGAAAATGAAGTTAAAATTAACTAAAGCAGAGCCACTGGGAAAAAAAAAAAAAAAATCAATAATGTTATCCAGCTGAACCAGGTCATGCATGCTAGAACCTCCTACCATTTACTACTGCAGTAAATTACTGTTGCAGTAAAAATAAATTTTAACCCTCTGGAAAATAACATAGGGAAGTTGAAACATTTCTTTTAACTTCACCACAGTGAAATTAGAACAGGTTCACCATTTTGGAGTTTTTAGATCCCGTCACTGGTCAACATCTGATTCTGATAATGCCAGTGATTAATCCTGGCCCTAAAGATTCCTTTGTGCGAGTCTATGCATTTTCCATGTAATTTCTGCTGTAACTTTGCAACACTACATTCTTTATCTACTCAGTAAGTGATGGACACTAAAACTACATACACCTTTAAAAGCCCAAGGATTCAATGTTCTTAAAATAAAAGACTTCGCACATAAAGCCAGCTTTGCCTTTAAATTCCAGAATTCAAAATACTACATAAGCCTGCTTGCAAATCAGCAAAAGAATTTGTACCTAAGCATCTTAAATAAATCTGTTTCAAGTAAATCTACATCCACAAAATGATTCTGTGTTTTGGACCGGTAATGAGTCCTATCAACAACATTTTTTGCCAATGGGTCTGGCTTTGACCCATCCTGTGGAAGGAGAGACCCATTAGGTGGTCTTTTTCAAGTGCAGAGATAAAAGGAGAATCCAGTACATACATGGGAGAGATTTTGAGTTGCTGTTGTCATAAAGAAAGAATCTGTCTCCTCCCATTTGTTCCCAGGCTACAAGATCCTTTTGCAACTGGCAAGCTTTGATTTTTTTTTTTTAATTATTATTTCTCTTCACACACACCCCCTTTTTTTTTTTGTCTAAGCTCCCATCTGCCCCATGAGATGATGTTTCAACAAGGAACTCTTGCCTAAGTAGTGAAAGAGTCTAAGAAAGAAAGCTAAGGACTTGTATACCCGTTGTTTTATTTTAGAAAGTCAAGAACGACAGCGTTTCATCTCAACCATCCAGGAAATGAGAACCATAGGACCTGCATGAGACAGAATTGGAAAGTAACAGCATCGAGTCAAACACACACACTGACATCAGCAGTAACTGAAGTTATCCTTGGTCATCCTACAAGACAATGCCATAACAGTAATTCCAAATCCAAGGAACTTTTACTTGAAACACAATATTTGCATACCACCTATGTTGAGGACATCAAAATACAGAAGGGACGTCAGAAGGGAATGGCAAACTAGTGATCTGTTTTTGAGAAGTAATGAAATCATGCGAGTACTTTGGAAAGGCTATAATATCATAGCAATAGCCACCTTGGTGCCAGATTAAAGATAACCTTTGGGAAAGCAGCATCGACAGACTGACTCAGCCTAATCTGACTTTAGCTCTACACTTTCTCAGAGGTATTTCAATGGATTTTTGGATTTACAGTCAAATGAAGCGATATGCACTTGCTCTAAAGCACATTGCTGCAACTGAAATAAGCAAGCAAAGAGAAAGTTTTTGTCAAGCCTTAGATTGCTAAACAAATGCTTTTGCTCATACAGACATCAAAAAGATAAAAATTTGCTACATAGTTCTAGCTTATGTTCCTTTCACTGAGATAAATGAAACATTCAGTTTTCCAGAGACTCCTAGTTGCCTACCCACACTTAGAAAACATTCAGCTTTATTTAATGTTTTTGAGAAGTGTATCACAACCACTTCCATAACTCTTATCCATAGCATTGTAAGTCCCCAAATTTTGCCTTTTTTCAATGGAAATCAATGGCAACTTCACAGCTGCTGCCTTTCGTTTATCCAGACAAGCCTTTCTCTCTACACTAAAGAGAAGCAAGGATGCTACAGCTTCAGTGGACTGTAGCAGTGTTTTCAATCTAAGCACTGAGTTATCAGATGTGGAGAAGAGAGGAACATAAAAAAAAGAGGAAAAGCCGATTTGTAATAGTCATGCCAGCAAGCATTATTCTCTCACTCAACAACAGGGTTACTGAAACACAGTTACTAACACTGTGAGAGCTTTGGGTTAACAATTTGGTTCTGCCATACACTCAGCAGTTGAATTCATGTCAAGGGTACTGTTTAATAAGGGAAATGGACAGAGGCACCTCTCTAACCCCCAGAAGTCTATAAACTTAGCCTTTTGGCTTTGTACAAGCACTTTAAATGGAAAAGAAACAAAAAAAATCTAACTTGAATAATTCATTCCAGTCTTAAAAAACCACCTCTACTCAACCAAGAAAAATTCAAATATTTGCATAATCCTTTTCTGTAAAGCAGATCATAGCAACAATTAAAACAGCTTACCCTTCTGCATTCAAATTTCTTGCCAAGGTACAGAGCAGACACTAATTCTCATGTGGAATAGTTCACTCACTTGTCAACATTTTTGAACCTTTGTTACTTCTGCTTTATAGTTTCTCATGTACTAGAAAAAAAAGAAATAATGACAGATATTAGTTGTGAACTAGTGTATTATCAAAGCATAAAAATTATTTTTGCACTTTAAGAAATTTAGTGCAAACAGCTTAATGGAAATATATTTCACACAATCTTTTTAATAGAATTCTGCTGGAAAGGTCTAAATCAGATTAAGAGATGCTGGGAGCAATAGAACTGTATTTTCAAATAGGAATTCTGATTCAAATATTTTCCCCATAATTTTCTTATCCATGAGTGCCCTACACCGACAAAATAACCATTTAACACACAGAACAGTAGCTTGACCATTAATTAACTTAATTCCTGTAAATATGAAATGCGCACCGCATGCAGCATTAAACCAAAATCCTGTTCCTTCAAGGAAAAGCTGATCGGTAGTCTCATAATTAAAAAAAAAATTTAAAAAGAAGAAAAAAAAAGAATACTGCACTCCCACAGATGCTAGGAAATGTGTCTGTAGAAATGGTACCACATCTTGTTTCAACATGAGGAAGTTCAATACACTCTCCTGCAGAACCAGGCACCAAAGAGGTCTGCTCTTGCCTTGTTTCTGGTTTTACCAGAGAGCAGCACGTGACCTGGTCCCTCCTAAGTAACCACCCTGGCCTTCATTCCTTGATGTTCTCAATTTTAAGATATTTACAGAGGATTTTAAAATACTCTTACCTTCTTTACTGCATGTTTGGATAAACCATACCAATTTAAATCTTGATATTTCTGATGATGCACTCTGAGACGTTTAGTTATACTATTCCCTTCAATCCCCTTGGATCTGTTAACTTTCAGCTATCGAGATATCAAGACCTAGAATTTCACCTAATCAGCAAGGGAATATTACTTCCCTGATCCATGAAATGAATAAATGACTCTACATTTTCTATACAGACATTCCTTCCATTGGTCTATCTTTTGCTGCCTTAGTGTAAAAGCTCAACTTTCTGAGGAATATGAACTCATGTTATTTCTTTTCCTTCATTTCTTGTTTCTCTACTTCATTCCTCTTTCCTTGACATGGTTGGTATTTTTTCTTCCTTCACTTTAAGAAAAAAAAACAAACAACAAACTCATCATATTATGCAGTCCTTCCCCACCTTGTACTATTTCATCAACTAATTGATACAGTTTATTTCATTAGTTCTCAACTGAGTTTCACGTAAATCAATCCAATTAATTATGTTTTCCCTTTTTTTTAAGTTATTAGTCAAGGTGGCAAGTAACGCCAGGTGACAGCAATGCCTCTAGCACCTTATTTGACACTCCGATTTGATTTATAATTTTTTTTTTTTTTTACAGTCAAGAATCACAAAGCTCTTGCATTCAAGGATTTTAAAATCATTTTTCAATTACAAATTGGAGAAGCACAAATGTCAAAGGCTTTTCAGCTACAGCACAGAGCCCACCAAAAAGAATTACAGCCTGATACTTACTCCACTACAATGAATAAATAGGTGATACAATTAAACAAAAACCCATTATTTCATCATATAGCTCAACAGGATAGCATCATCCAGTTTCACTGGTGACCTTTTCTGAACTTACACTTTCTTGAAGGGCCTTGTTAACACCTACTAAGGCTGGAAAGGGTTTACTATGGTCTGCTACTTGATAGTAGCAGCCACAGCTAGACCAATTTATTTTGGCAACACATCAGAGCTAGAAACCTACTCACAAGGTACTCAGGAGAGGTTTACATTGGTTATTACACTGCTATTAGCTCTCTGCGGCCTGTTGGAGATAACATACCTAGGCTGCACTAAGTCTGTTTGAATTTTTTGCTTCCAAAGAAACAAATACACTTTGCATTGTTGCCATTACCTGAGGTACTGAAGATACAAGCGGTATCATCTAGGGAAATTTAAAGAAAAATATATAACAAATAGGGGATGTATTCTTCAAGGTGAAATTGTAAATTAAAGTACAAAGGTGAAGATGAGTCAACAAAGGTAGTTCTCAATTATGCTGAACTTCCAGGGTTTTCAGTCTTTTCAGTGATTCAGCTAATTTACAAGGATGGCAACCTTTACCTCTCCCCAAGACTCTAGGCAGCTTTATTTGGATTCATGTACTGTCAATTGTTTCTCAAGGGTGAAGTAGCTTTCTTGCTAGTTCTCTCCCTTTTATTCAAAATAAAGTTATTTGGGTTTTGTTTTGGTTTGCCCTTTCAACCATACTTGTCTATTTGTTTTCATATATTCTGTTTTCTTTAGCCTGTGTCTCCTTATTTCATTCAAGTCAAATTTCAGTAACTGGCTCAGAATCTATGGCAATGGGAATAGATTTGTCAGGGTTACTCAGCTGAGGGGCTGTTATTTTCAAAACTACTACAATATTCTGTTGTGTTTAAAATGATAAGTATTCCATTCCTTATCAAGCATGTAATTCTCATCACTAGATCACCCTTATATCTTCATAGAAATGCAAGAAGAAACAGAAATAAAACAGATGAAAACCTAGATATTGAGTGATTGTCTGAACCATCCTTTTTTATTTTTGTCACCTCTAAGACTTTATACCATCACACAGGCACTTGATATTTATGAAAGTGAAATTCTGGAGTTTTCACTGTGGTCTCAATTCAGTAAGAAAGTTAAGCTCTTATTAAATTTTAACATCTTGTTGTCTCTACTGCAAGCTAGCCACAAGATCAAATATTACTCAAATCTAGATGTAGATTCTTAACTAAAGTTTATTTTAGGTAAAGGCACTTTTTGATGATTTTGTTTTCCTAGTCAAGAAGCAGAATAGCATCGGAGGCAAAAAGGCTTCAGGACCTTGCACAAGGTGCTTACTTACTCTATTTATGCTACTAGGGACCAACGTCAGACCTACCAAAAAAAACTTATTATCTTTGAATACTAATATTCCAACTAATTTCATCTAGCAAGCTGCTGATAGTATCAGTTATCTATGTACTTCAAAATAATTACCAGTGGTTCAGCAAGTTCATTAACTAAATTCTTTAATACTCAATAGGGTATGTCCTTCAGATATGCTGATTTGTACTGTTTGCATATACCATACATTCATTACTGGCTTTTTATCAAAAAGTTAGTAGCAAAACACCAAGACTTTCTCCCTCATTTTTCCTATTAGGCTCTAGTTAAGAAACAATTTGTAAGTCCTCTAAAAAACAACCCTTGACAAAAAAAAAACTTGAAAAAGAAAATCTGAAAATGAATTTTGTTTGTTAGTTTGCCTCTCCTTCTATAATTAGCAAGAATGCATTCTGCCCTTCATGCTCTTCCTGTAACTTGGTAAGCTAAGTCCAAAAAAGACCCAGAAAGCATGACTAATGATATAGTATACTAGTAGAATAAAAGCCAAGTGCTAATACATCAGAAACATTTTCTAACAGGCTGTATACTGTACCACATTGTTATAATTTCACTGCCTTGTTATTATGCCAAACAAAATGTGTGTCAATTTTAGTAATTATGTAATACATCACGCTCACCTATTTCACTTGCTTCTATCATGCCTTTATAGGAATACCAAGATAATAAATGCTGAACGTTATTTGTGTAAAAGAGTATGTTCTGGAGTTACAACATACAAAGATTTTTTCCCTTGATCTAATGTGAAATGTATCCTTACCATTTCATCATCATGACAGTACTGAACTCAACAAGCAAATGCTATACCTCACACTGATGCTCTATTTCTTAAATCTTTCTTAAAGAAAAAAAAAAGTAGAGAAGTGGTAATTTCAGCTTTTGCAATAATGTATTTTTGTTTCTACTCCAAATCTGTACTATTTAAGAGTTTGATATTCCAGACAGAAAATAAAACCATTAACCTATTTCACATGTAATGACTTTGTGGCTCTACTTGAGCCTGTACAGCCAAGCACCTTCCATCTCCCTGAAGACAGAAGCAGCTCTATATCCTCAGCTCTGCCTCTGCAAACACAGGTTTTAAAGACAGCATCCACTCTAACATTTTCCTGTCTATTGACACAGGGTCCAATCCAGAAAACAAATCTGAAACACATATTTAAGTGTCGTTTACACCTCACTCATGAGAGTCAAACCCTTCTTAATTTAAAAAAAAAAAAAAAAAAAAAAGGTTTAAACACTTTTACTTGCCTCTCCATTCCTTTTCTTGTAACTGTACGGTAACAGTATTCCAACTGTACTTTCCACAGTAAAAGCAGAACAAGAGAAAAGGTCATAGGACACTCTGGAAGGCAACACTCGTTAATGCAGCGTTCAAGACTGGATCAGAAGGAGCAATGGAACTGGGAATCACCGACCCAATGGCTCTACTATTTTTTGCTTATTTGCAGTTCATCCTACAGCGCCTGAAGCCGTTGACATAGCTGCCTGCCAGCAAATTGTTATTCAGAAACTCATTCATATTGCATTGCTCACAGTCATTGAAACCAGTATTTCAAGAATTACATTTATAGAGCAGCTCTCAGTAGAAGGACTTGGATGTGCAGCAGAAATTTAAGGCTATATTCAAGGCACAGACATTTCAGAAATCATGTAGAGAGGTTCTTAAACTGGAATTATTAAAGACATGGAAGTCCCTTTGCTGTGGTCTGTTCTTGTACAGAAGCCAACAATTTGTCTCAGAGTACAGCAGCAGCTCTTCAGCTTTAAGTAGTTGGTAAAACAGTATTTGTAACATTGACTAGCACTACCTCTCCTCATTTACACCTTCTGATTATCATAGTAACAATAAAAATATTTATAAGTGCACTATATATAAAAATTGTAAAGAATTTTTTCACTTACACATGTCAAAAGATTTGGCAATCATGCACAGGTCAATACCACGCACATCATATAATAACACACGGGAAGGGAAGCACACGTAAGAAATTCGGCTATCAGAATACATTCCAAATTATAAAAGTCCCAGCACGTAGCGTAAGTTCTTCCTAAATATTACCTTTTTACTCTACCTTCAAGTGAGGGAAGATGTCTGTTTATAATTATAGCTTAATGGAAGCTATGCCAATTTTAGAAGACACCAAATAGCATTTAGTCAAGCCTATAAAATCTGTGGAAGGTACAGTATGCTTGACATCATCTCAGAGCAAAATATTCCAAACCATTTAAACTTTGCTCTTTGAAAACTTTGAAAATTTGGATGAATAACCACACTTGTCCTAGTGGACACATACAGCACATCCGGTGCAAATACAAGTATCTTGATTGTACTATTTAAAAAAAAAATTCCAAACCTTAAATCCACATGAAACAAAACAGTCTCCACAGCCCCCAATAGTCTCAACTAAACTCCCCTTTCCAACTTCGGTTACACCCTTCCCTGTCAACCTATCTTCTTCAGTTCATAGATGCATCCCCTATTGCATTTTTACATAATTTCAATGTGATTAATACTCTCTTTCTTTTGTAAAATACTTTACATTCTTCTTCTTTTGCAGGGTCATGAAAATAATTGTTATAGATATTCTGGTCCAGCAGACGTAAAAAAGAACCTGCTATTCTACAGATAGGATTAAAAGTCTTCTATGTCTCAGCACCTTGGTATCTATGTACTTCATATAACACTTGACTTTACTTACCCATAAACTAATGCTGACAATATAGGGTATTTTTAAATCTTGGATCTGTGGTGTAATGTGATGTGATATGATCTTGACTAAATCGTAATGCTAACACGTAAAGGCCTAAAGTAAATTCTAAAGTGGGTGATAAAAGAAAGAGAAAGCAAAGCTGAAGTACTCAAAAGAATTAAAGCCACCCTGCAATATAAACGTTACAGTAGTGCCATAAAATGATGAGCTATGGCAGATTAAGGAAGGAAGCAGCTAGAACATGGATTAGGTAACAGCAACTGCATTCAGGTTGAAAAGAAACAAGTCCTATGGTTGTCTAACAACCTGTTTCCCATACAGTCTTTAAAAAAAGGTTGGGGGGAGATCTTTCAAAACTTTGATGTGGTGATAAAAGCTTGTAAAGAAATAAAAACGAGCAAAGCAATTAGTACAAAAATCAAAAATCCACTAAGCCAAGTTCTTCTCTTAAGGTTAATTCAGGGAGCAGGGTGTTAGGGTGCTTCTTAGGGGAGAACTCTGACTTTTTACAGTTCAAAAATCACATTGTCCTCTATACAAGGAAAAGACTAGGAAAAAAATATATAAAGGATTAAGTAAATACCCAGATTAGACATAGACATTTCTCACACTTTAAATAAGAATGTATTTACAAAGATGAAACTAAAAATGCAGGCATTCTTAAGGGAAGAAACATCAAAGTAGAATATCGCTTAATTCTTCCGTATGAGAGAAATTTATCCCAGTGACATTTTGAAGATCTCTAAGACCAGAGTAATGAGCAATATATGCAGCCCTATCGCAGGATGCAACAACTATTTTATTGCTATGTTTTAATTTATGCCCAAATAACAATTAGAATATCTCTGACCAGAGCAAGGAAAATCTCCTTACGATCACAGAGAAGTCCCAGAACCTGACCGCACCCAAAAGAACCAAAGGCAAACTGAATAAATGGAATCTGTCTAAAATCCTACTTATCCTACAGCTTCTTGATAGGCAGCAGGTCCAGTTAAAGGTATGCACAAATTGTTTTAACACATTAATATGGGATGCTTAAAACCGATTCAGAGCACAACATCTTTAGGACATCACATTTTCATTTGTCTCACCAGGTATTCAGGCAGTGCATCACCACCAACAGGTCAGCAGCTGCGGGACCCAGCAGAGATCATTCCTTCACACTCCCCTACAGATACTGGGAAGGAGTACATGGGCATTTTAGTCAGCTAGCAAAAGTCACTGGCTAATCTGAATTACTCTGCTCAGCACAGACAAGCCAACTATGACTCACTGACTAGCCTTCACTGCTGTCATGAGGGTTGATCTAACTGCCAGAACGAACAAAATAGTCAATGAACCCATTTTATTTTCAGACAATACATTTCATATTTTGTTTTTCTTGATAATGTAATGAATTTGTTTTCTGTTTGTTCTATTATTATTCTCACTAAAAATCAATAATGTAGAAAACACAACAATTTACACGCTGCAGGAGTGCTGGACAACAGAAATTTTCATAAAAACATAAAAGAACAATGAAGCATAAAAATCAGACAGGCCAGTGACTTGAGAGTTAAGATACAGTTCTATGCTTATTTCTTATCTGACCATTGAATGTCACCTAACCGTGCCTCAATTACTGACCTGGAGAATGGGGGCGGTATGAGTGCACCAAACTGAAGGAGTAAGCAAAACACTCCTGGAAAAATTAGAAAGAGACTCACAGGAGTTTTCAGCTATTGGTAGCTGGTATTTATTTTGGAGGGCAAATTAAGAAGGGGGAGCAGACAGAAATTAAAATATGTTTTGCTGTATCATAAGTACCGTGTATGAATACAGATCTTTTACTACGATACCTCATTTATTAATTTTAACCTTCTCCAAAATATTTTAAAGAAACTGAATCAAAACAGTTATCAAACAAGAACTCCGTACAGTTCTACCGTGAAAACTAATACACAGCTCCTTGCCTTACAATGGACAACACCAGCCTGGAGTTCACTATCTAAGAAATGATCACACAAGTTTTTCCTCAATAGCCAGTCTTTACACACATACAAGCCCCTTATTCTCATATAAACTGATTTCCAGATATACATACATATGAGATATTTGTTTACAAACTTAAATACAAAAGCTTGTCACGAAACACTTTAATGCATATTATAGAAGATGCCACAGAAACAAAAAAATTTCACTGACCAGCTAATATTTATATTCTGCTAGAAAAGAGCGGGACAAGAAATCTTCAAATGTCTACAGTGTCAATGAAAAAATCCAAGCCAAAATATTCGACTGTCAGAATATTTTAATGTGGAGATTTTAAAAAAGCTTCTCTGATCTATACCCACATGCTAGCTCCAAAACACCTACGAGATAAAATAGTTTCAAGCAGATCATGACAGTCTCATGAGATAAAAAGAACAGTGATAAATCAGCACATTAATTCACTAAAAAAAAAAAAATGCCCAAGGCAGTGAATTACTTTTCCTTATGTCTTTGAGGAATTAATAGGAGGAGTATGTATACATGCAAGTACATACACTTTTGTGTGTGTATATACACACATAGAGCACCAATATACAATTTCTCTTCATTTTATACTTCAGTTACTGATCTTAGTGGTACTGTTCCCAAGACAGCCTCAAAAGCAGGCAACCAATCTTTCCTTCAGCTGTTTACTCCTTTCCCCTTTAAGTTTGAGTGGGGATGAGACAGAGAGAACAATGCAAGGCTCAGAAGCTGTTGTTCTGCAATCAAGAAGCACAAACTTCTTGATTTAGGAGTTGGGATTCGGAACTCTTTCCTGCGTACTATTACTATAATGTAATTATAGTATTGCTTCTTGCTCAACATGACTCATGCAAGACCACTTTTTCTGTGGACTCAAATGTGTGAGGACGCCAAGAGTCAGAGTTCCTTGCTGACAGTAAAAATGCCTCTGCCTTCAAGAGCAGCTTTGCCCTCTGAAGCTGTTCTGCACTGCACTGAATTTATTCCCACAGGATCCCTCTTCATTGTAAAAAAGGTTTATATTGTAACCCTGTGTAGTGTGGGATTTACCATTTGGTAAGGATGTTTTCCTCATACAGCTGCTATAGCCTGGCAAGTTCAAAGTATTGTTTGCATTACCCAGAAATACTGTCCATGCACATCCACCGCAGAATTAATAGAGGCAGATTAAATCAGCCCAGAATGTATCACACTCACCATGCAGGAAAAAGCAGTCTCTACAGAAAGAAACCAGTGATGCCTTGGGGACATACTGCAAATGCATCTCTCTGACTAGGAAATTTTGTGTGAAGATAGGAAAGTCACATATCACTGTAAACTCATGAGTCAAACATTTAAGAAGAGCTGTTAAATATTTAATGGAAAGCCTCATGAAACATCACTAACAAACGGAGATGAAAATAAAAAAAAAAACACAACTCTTTAGTTGTACTAAGCCAGATTTCGGTGTGTACTCCAGACATTATTTGTTACCACAGTAAGAAAACAAGATAGTGATTATAAACCTTGTCTAAAGACAGATATAAAGCTGGGAACGGAGATAGAGGAGACAAGGAAGGTGGAGAATAGACACAAATTTCATTGCTGGAAGTGGGGGGCGGGCCAGAATCTATAGTAGATGACTGTACTAAATCGATAAATTGATTCAACCACCCCACAAAGGCTTGGGAAATATTCCTTTTACATTTCAAAAAGGACAATCTTGTGCTTAGTATGTTAAGTAAACAAAGCTAACAGTTGAGTGAGGAATGCCAGAAAAGTCTTCCAGTTTGCTAAGCTGACACGCAAACAGAAATTCAAGGCTGTGGTTAGGTTCAACTACCTATCACACTAGTTATTCACTCCTGAAAAAGCCGCGGTTTTCAAGCTTTACTGAAGTCCAAATCACAACACACAAATTAAGATTATTTTGAAATAGCCAACACATAAGCCTCATCACGAGTCCTAACTTCTCGTTTTAATGGGACTTCAAAACATCTGCACATCGGAGGCAACCTTATGTTGAACTTCACAGCCATCCTCAGACGTAAAAACATATTTCAAGTTTGAGACACTAAGGCTCATACAGATTAAGCCTGAACTTTTCAGCAAGCACTAAACTTTGTTCCCAGACTTACAACAGTTTCATAATTTAAAACCTACGAAAATCCAGAGAACTGATTGACACCTGCTCCTCACCCTGAGAGGAACAGTCACATCACTATATTTAAGCAACTGGATACACTGATTTTTCAACACACGTTCTCTAGATCTAGTAGTCCTATAAAGACACAACCAAAACTAGAATTCAAACCTTTCTCTGTAAGCCTGCAGTCTGCTTGTCTCAAGCTGATTTAAGGAAGTGCATACTCTGCTTTTTTCCTCCTGCTTGGATGGCAATTTTGATTTAAACACTCTGACCAGTTACTCATTTGGGGCCAGTTTTAAAAAAAAGAATTGTTTTTATCCGGTGATAAAAGATTGATTAGGCTTGTGATTTATAAGAAATTATTTAAATAAGCCCAGGTTACAGATGACAGCTTGCCTAAATCCATGCAGCCCTTGAAAACATGATTTATGATTATTTAATCTTTCCACAAATGGGTATAGAAAGAAAACAGAACTGTTATGCCAACACGAATATTGTAGCCTAAGTAATTTTCTAAACAGCCATATTACTTCCCAATAATAAAATACATTTGCTCTGTATCCAGACAGAAAGTAGTGAGCAAATGCATTGAACATCAAAATACAATTTAGTTTAACTCCTCAATCCTGGGTTTATTTAGGAAAAGAACCCAAACAATTTGAAGTTTTCCAAATAGTAAATAAAAACGGAGTAAGAGCTCCAAATCATACAATACTCAATCCCAACTAACCGATATCTCTTTTGATGTAATGTAGACAGCAGCCACATATTGATATATAGTCACATTTGGAGCAACAGACAGTGACATCACTTCGTATGAGAAAATGCCCTCAGTACAGAAATTATCCAAAGGATAAAATTTGTATCTTATGATGCACTAGATGTAGCTACTTTAATTGCTGCTGTTATCAAAACTCGTGAATAGAAGTGATGTCAACATCTATTGATTCAGTCACATTCAGGACTGTTGATCAAAAACGCATTCATTATTAAAGCTAGCGAATTTTGTACATTGATGCTCACCCAACTGCTAAGGATTGGCAGGATTCAGAGATTAGCCCCGCCATCTGCACATGAATATGTATCAAGTGTTCATTTAATTAGTAAAAAAGAAGTTACAGTGATTAAAACATATAGAACACCATTTAAAGAAAGACTAAGGAAGTGATTTCAGCCCACAGGACTCCTGTATCAGATACAGTGACACCATCAGAACATACACTGACCCTCCAGATACTCTGCAGCACATCACTTCTCATTAAGGCTTCCAAAAAAAAAAAAAAAAAATTTATCAAATCAGGACAGACAGGCTGAGACACTGGCAGTTGCCAACATGAAAGACTAATGTTAGTGAATCTGTCTGAAGGCAAAACCTCCATCCAGCTTCCAGGAAAAGTTGTAATCTGACCCACTATCTTTGCCTAAAAATCTGAATTTACATGATTCAACCTGAGGAATGATTCTGTCTCTTAGTATTTTGAGATCATATAGTGAACGCTGCTGTCACATACTCCTCACAGAAAGTCTTTATGTAAACTTTCAGACTGTCTCACACATTAAATTCCCATGACTAAGTCTCTGTTGGGCTGTAATATTGCATCCCCTTAGATTTTTCTGAAAAATTTCCTGTTTATTACTATTTCACAGACCTACACTTGGAAGCACTGTTGATTATATCAGTTTTGCGACCCTGTAATGGCCTAAGCATACCCTTGCACAGTCCTGCAGCCCCAGCCTGGATTTCCCTGATACTTTACAGTATCCCTGTTGAGATGAGAACCACTTGGAGCACGTGGGACCCTCCTCCCACAACACTGAACTTCTCCTGTGGACAGTGGTACAGTGGACAGCATCTAAATGAAAGGCTTTCTCCCCTGCATGCTACCTCCAGC
>NW_009203240.1:0-4986 GCF_000690835.1 Fulmarus glacialis | reverse complement strand
TTTAAAAAAAAAAAAAAAATTCTCATCCTCTACTATTTTATGTTATGACCCTGTCATAACACAAAATTGATAGGTAAGAAAAGGAAAAAAAAAAAGTGTTAGGCAACTAAGTGGAATCATGAAGAAAATGAAGCTCATGGAAATGGGGAAACAAGTGTCAAGTATTAGTAAATAAGACATTAATTTGGAAATTAAAATAGTATTTCTCTACAGTGATCATGGCTTTTAAAGATCCTCACTGTTACTCTGCACTTGGCTATACTTCACACATTGGACACAATATTACCATCTACCCTTGGCTGTATCCACTTTGTCCTTAATTACAGTCATGGAGCATCCAACCAAAGGCATGACATGAACTGTGACTGCCCTTGTGTATGGAAGCAATGCAGGGAATGAGGATCATGAGCTTCACTGAAAATCTCAGGATTATACCAATATTGCAATAGCATCACATAGCGAAATTTACACCCACTTTAAAGAAAATTGGCTTGGTTGATGCAAGACATAGTAAGACTTTAGAAGCATCGCCCAGCTTCATCCTGGATATTTCATCCTGTTTCTCAGGAGTAATCCAGGAAAAAGAACGAACAAAAGTGCAAAACTAGAAGTTGCACAGTACAATGCATGAAGCACTGGAGTTGCAACATTTTTAGCATGCATGGCAACTTCCTTGGCATTATCTCAAATTGCCCAGGCCATAGAGACATGCTCTTTATTTTAAGAAAAATCCTAATTGCCATTAGATACATGTGGTGAATAACAGTTGACATGACAAACTATATAGACAATCTATTTTTTAAACTAAGAAACATTCCAGCATTTATTTATATGAGGTAAGATGGTAGAGAAGGTTATATACAGCACAGCAATTGAAATTTCAATCATCAGATATGTTTTAAATGTAAGTAAGTAGGAAAAGGTGAGGGAGGCAATACAAAAAACAAGACTGCCAAATTACAAACCTACATTTAATTATCAATCACTAAAATAGACTATATGGAAATAATTTGTGATTCACTGCGTATTTTAATCTAAAATAGAGATATTGTATAGGTGGAATGGAAAAACTCCTTTAGCAAGAAGCAAGTAAAACAATCATCTTTTTTAAAGTATTTTAGATGGGCTTCTCAACCATATCATCAGATAAAGGTATTGTGCTTTTTATAAATCTAAAAGATGGTTAAGTTCAATTTTCATCTGAATTTTTAGAAGCTCTCACAGATTTACTTGCTAAACATATTCCACTACAACAGCCTGTTTAGCAGACATACTCCAACTTTGTTCTGCAAATCACATTACATAAAGCAAGGATAAGCCTAAGTCATAGCAAAAAAATGTATTAGATTGATAAAACACTTTTAGATAAGAAGCTCAAAAATTATCCCCGAACCAAAGCTATTAATAGGATTAAATTTAAACATCTCTGACAAGTTTCAAGCAAAGTAAATTCTAGATGTCACCTACAAGAAACACAACACTCCATATAACATTCTTTCAACATTGTATATGTTTAATTAAGGATCCTATGGTCAACCTGAATGCAGATATTCAGCAATGCAAAGACTAAAAGACAGTTTTACTAGATGCCATATATCATCATTCTTCCCCAAGGTCTCACCACTAAAGTAAGCAACTCCCATGAGTTCCCATGAAATAGGAGGCATCCTGTAGTATTTATGTGGACGTGGAAGGCTGTTTTCAGATTCCACTTACACTACATAAAAACGTTTCCCTTCCCATCTTCAACTTCATTACAGTAATGACCTCTAGGAAATCAGCATCACTCCTCCTACCACCACAGCTGCATTTCACATAGGTATTCTCTACAGTTTTAAGCAAACCCACTCACACTAAAATGAAGCGCGACATTCCCAGTCAAGCACAGGCAATACACTTTATCTTACTCTGGTTCCCAACGCTATCTAACGTCTCCCTATTTGGCTTTGTCATTATTTGGACGCGGTCAACCCTGCAATGGATGAACAGGCCAAGGTCTTGGCGAGGTCATTTATCATTGTAAATGCATTCAGTCTGGCCTGTCATTGAAGCAGGAAGATACACAGTAAGCTAATTAGGAGAGAAGATAAGGTACAGCCCCTTCCTTCCACTAAAGCTTGTTTCAATCTTTTAAAATGACTGAATATTACCTTTACAGAAACTCTAAACTAGTTAAGAGTTCTTTCTGTTCATGTTCTTTGGTAAATTTATCTTCCTGAAATATCATCCTGATTCTAGTGCTCATTTTTCAGTCAATAACCAGTCTCCTCCCCTCTTCCAATTTGAAACTATTTTTCAGTTCACATGCATCTTTAATTTTTCCCTCCTTTACTTTCTTGGTTAAAACCTCTCTCTGTTGAGATGAAAGAAATCACAACTTATACTGACTGATGATGGGAGATCAATACCCGCAGTAATCCACAATTTCTGGATGGGACTGCTAAAAGGACCTTGCATTTTGTGCTCTGCAACAGACCACTATTGCTGGCTTTGGACAGTATACTATTCCAGTTAAACACAACCATAATAGAGTTCTGGTGATGTCATGCTTGGCAAACTTTTGACTAAATAAGGGAAGATATTGCTTCTAAATGATCTCTAAACACAATTCTATTGTAAAAAGGTCCAAATGTAGTACTGGGTGTACAAAGGGGCAACCATTATATACTCAAAACCTGCATTGCTACTCCATAGCCTTCGATGCAGTAATTTTTCCAGTGTCATAACTTCAGCCCATCAGCATCTTCTTACCAGGTTAGGGTTTGAATCAATCCCTCCTTTCCAAATGAGACAAAAAACCTACCAGGTATTCTTTCATTTGGTAACCTTTATAATTATTAAACATTTATACTTAGCAAAAAGAGATAAAGAAAAGGACATTCCTTCTTATTTGCGTATTACAGGTATGTCTGCTTCAAACACAGGTTCAAGCCTGTAACCACTCACTTTCCCACCACGTACCATAGAGGGTAAAAGCCTGATGGACTCATTTGGACAGTTCAATTTTGCTTTTCTTAAGACCATTGCTAGACATTCTATCATATTCTTTAAGATGTGCACTGCCTTTTCTTTTCATGCCTAGAGGCACATTATAATACTACCCCAAAAAAAAAAAAAAAGCTATGAATAAAATTCAGGTTGTACTAAGAATTATAGTCTTGCTACCATTTCCTGAATTTCGTTAGGACACAATACTGTATTCAATTTCACGAAGACTAATATTTTATTATAACAAGTTATGTCTGGACAATCTTTATGTGCACACGTAATGATCAAAAGCACAACTGCCCAGTGCGAAAAAACCATCTTGAGTTTTTGGGATTCTATAAAGCATATATATGCTAAGTAAAATAATACAAACAAGTAATAGATAGAGCTTCTCTGTTCAGACATTAATTTTAATCCCCAAGATCCAGCTCTACTAACCATACAAAGTACAATCACTTCTGAGGGTTTCCACAGAACATTCACTGGCAGGAAGGCCGGTGATGTGACTGTGACACAGCCACTAGAGCTAGACACAGTGAAGCCCCATACAAACCCAGCTCCAAGGGGATAACAAGGGAACCAACTCTTGACCCAAAGCAAACTCTCTCCAATGTCTCTGCAGGAATTCCATCTGATCTGCCTTCTCTGGCTGCATTCACTTCTCTAGGAAATAATTACTTTTAAAAAAACCACCTAATTTCTGTATTTTTCCATTTCACACTAGAAGCAACCTAAATTTGCAGTGGAGAGAGCAAATATTTACTTTTTAGAACAGCCAGGTATAAAAACATAATCCATTCTTATCATATAGAGGAAAAACATGGATGGCATTTTTAAATATATTATGAAGAGATTATATGTATGCGCATAGTCCAACAGTAAACAGACATTTCTTCACAGAGGCCTGGACTACTAGTATACTAAAACAAGTATTTAACTGCAAAAATACAGCTGACCTTCTATTAAGGCACAGTAATGACCATACAGTCAAAGCCAAGAGAAATGTAGCCCAACTGGAAAAACATTAAGATACGTACACTCAGGAAAATCCAGGATATGAGATACTTACTAGAGACTACCAAAATATGGAATCAGCACTTTATAACAGTGAAGTCTTTGGTCAAGTAAACTTCAGAGTCTCATAGTAGATTTTGCACTTATTTTATCTACTTTACTGGCTACTGAGTTAAGTCAAACTTCGCTCAGTAGGGAAGAGGCTAGTCCAACAGAGAAAGAACTGCAAAACTACAAGAGTTGATATCAAGACATTAATGATACCAATATGGGATTCTAAATAAAGGAAAGATACCCTACCCTCATTTCACCTGATTATTTGCTATAATAAAACACTAACTGTAGCTCTTAAAACTCAAGAGCACAAGCACACCGATACCCAAGCCCCTTATCAACAAGACAACAGCGAAGGTTTTTCATCACTTCCTACAGAACTCCTTACAGGGTACTGACCCTAAGCAAGACTGTTGGATGAACAAAGAAAAGACTCTTTGATTTATCACAGTAAGGTGGAATGAGACGTGAAAACCTCTTGCCAGCTCATATCAAAGGCTCTGCAGGTTATCAGTTTCCCTAAGTTCCCCTGGACGTCATCTGAAATCATTAAAAACCCTGGTTAATACTTAGGCTGACAGGTAGCTGGAGCGTGGGGGGAAGTTGATGGGAGACTTTCCCTCCAGCTAAGTATAACCTGAATCAGACTTCTAATGCACTGAAGCCCAAGAAATTATTTTTTCTTATCAACAAAATTATTATTAATAAAACTTTAAGTGATTAACATATACATGTTGATAATCACTACAAAGTTATCTTTATTTGAGAAGTACTTTTCATTTGCTATATTTGTAAAATGAAATTATCACAGCTTTACCAATCACTGGCCACATGTCAGAATGGGTTTTCTATAACCAGACTTGTAAACCGATCAGAATCTGAAGGACACCCTTGTGTATCAAGGTCTACCTGGACTTCAGCAAAGCCTTC
>NW_009203239.1:1113-21747 GCF_000690835.1 Fulmarus glacialis | reverse complement strand
GGGAGAGAGCGGCCGCCGGGCCTGGGATGGCGATCCCCTGAGGGGGTGCTGGAGCCTGGTCCGCCCTGAGGGTCGCTGGGCTGCATCGGCAACGCTGGGTGCGCCAGCTTGCCCGTGTTACCTCTTGCCTTCGTGGGGGAAAAGTATTCGGTGTCCTTATCTTCTGTGGTGCTGCGGGGAGGGGGTTGGATGTCACGGCCTTTCACATTTTCTTACTGTTGACTGACTTTCTTGCCAAAACTCCTTTTCCTCCCATGGAAAGCAGTACAGTGTAGTTGTTTCACCTCTAAATTTTACTAGAATCACTGGCCACAAAAATGGAATTACAAGATCTGTGTATAACCCAACTTCATAGCCATCCCCAGAGGGTTTGTGTAGCACATACACATTTAAATGAGGTGTGTTAGACTTGAATCGAAACATAATTGTTTCTAGACCTCACTGGAAGGAGAAACCTATTTATTAACAGGAGAAAAATGTCAATGCCAACAAATGGGGAAAAATGCTCAAAACTGTTTAAGCGAGTTGAAGCATAAGTCATTCTAGAAGGCAAACACCACTAACACTGGGACTTCCCAAGCTCTCTCTATTTCTTTTCTGTCCGTTTCCTTTAGTGTCTAATTTCAGCTTCCGAGTGCCGCAAACCAACTGGCCCTTTGGTGCTCCTGTTGGGCTCAGTAATTGTGTATGGGATAATGGCAGAGAGGCCAGTTGCTGCAGTGAGACTGTTTGTCTTGTACCTCACGAAGACTGGCTGTTGAATTATTTGCAAAACACCTCTAGCATTAGGAAGTTCAACAACAAAGGGTTTTTTTTAATACAAAATCTCTTCTGCCAGGGAAGTGGTGACGCGCAGCTGGATGTATGTCCAACAGCATGGAAAGGCGGTGATGCAAGGCATGGGACTGTGTGGTGAGTCACAACAATAGATAACATCATTTTAGCATAAAGCATTTCATTATTCCCCCTGCAAGGAGTGCCATTTGTACAGTAGCTATTTCATGCTAGCACTTTGTAGCGCGAATTGGCTGGATTATTAGTTTTGCACTGTTCTGCGTTGGTGGATTGCTTTCCTCTTTGGAAAATATATCGACCAGGCCCTTCTCCTCTTTCTCCTCAGTCACACTAAATAGATGCTGCAGACATGGCACAGCAGAAGATGTTTCCCTCCCTGTTCTGTGTAAGATTTTTTGCTTTTGCTGTTGCCACAAACAGGGAGACACATGTGTCTTGGCCTAAGGCCCACGTGAATTCTCCTTTTTTCACTTTGTAGAGTAGCACACATTAAATGCACATTAGAAAAGCTAGCACATGTATTTTGAAATTTAGTCCAATATGAAAATAATTGAAGATCCTGTCTGAAACCTGCATGACTTTGGAAATTGTGGAAACTCTGGAACCAGACCATAACAAGTGTGGGTACTTGGTACTTCACCCCAAGTGTGGATGCGTGTATAAGTGCATGTATGTTTGGGGGGATATTTAGATTTTTATGCTTGATTTATTTTCTCACGGTGATCATCTTTCCATGCGCTTTTTGAAAGTGGTAATGAGGACTCATGATTCAAGAAGCAAAACATCCTTTTTCAACAGCTGAACTGGATGTTTCAAAGAAATGTGGCTTCAAGAGCAGAGCATCTCTGCCTTGCTGGCTGCTGCTCTGGTATTAGCGTACTGCAACATCTCCAAAATAAATAGGATCAAAATCCTATTACAGAAACTCACAGTGTTCCCTACCTTTAGAGATAAATAAAGCTTGCTAGAGAAAATTATTCCAAGGTCTGAAGTCTCAAGCTGTTGGGCTCTTTTTGGCTGACAGCTCAGTTTCGGAGGAGTGCCAAGCTAATGCAGGAATACAAGTGGGATGGCGGTGGTACAAATGTAACTGACTGCACTAAGGAAAGAAAGGTGTAAACTGCCCAGAGCTTTGAACATACCCTAGAGCCTTGTAGCGGGAGATTACAGAGCCAAACCTAAGAAACACATCACAGCACAAATCGAGACATAGTTCTCGCATGGTTTGGTACAGACCAAGGTGTCTGCGTATCACCTGAGTCTTCATCTGAGGGCAGTGCTGTCCAGAGGTTTGACGTGGAATAAACTAGGGTGGCCTTGAGGCTGCTCTAACCATGCACCCTCCCCTCCCGCACAGGGACATCTCTAGCAACACGCAGTCAGGAAGGAGCAATGTCCGCTCCTGGACAATCCCAGAAGCGCTCCACTGGCTTCATGGTTACCTCGATGAATGCAATCTGTGGAGCGCATAGCAGATAGGTTTTGCCCACCATGTCAGTATCTGATAATGAGATAAACAGCAGTAAATCTTTTCCTAACCAGGACTATTCCAAAGAACATTTATTACTGAGGAGCATATATGTTTTCCCCTTGTTTTACACACGCTTAAATATTAACCTCAATTGCTCCTACAACATATGTGCTTCATCATGATATGTAAAGCCCCCGTTACCGATATGCTCACTTTACAGCTCCAAAATGGTCTAATTACACATTAAAAGATTTCACTGCTTAACAGCTGCTTCAAAGTATTTGAAATACAAAGGCTGTGAAGTTTTGTTTGGTGCTAGCAGAAGGTGCCAGACTGACAGCACTACACATTCCCTGCATAGAACAAGTGGAATAGTATAGCTGTATCATCCTCAGCATCACTTGCTGTCTGTGTACTGTGCTGGTTTTTATCTGTTGATGTAAAAGCACACGGATGCTACAAACATCCCACAGCGGACCTCTGGAAGGAGGAGGCTGTACATCAAAAGGACTGTCGTGCTGGTTGGCACTCAAGTCCTGCTGACATCAGTGGGAGCTGGGCTAGATAATAGCCTGACTTCAGCTGGAAGGTGTGCTTGGGGATTGGATGGTTTTTACTTAAGCCTTTTACTGCACAACTAATTATTACTGTTACTCACCTCTCCGGATTGTGATGCTACTGCAAAAAATCTGCTGCATGGTGCATTACACCCAAAATCACCTTGTTCGGATTTGCCAGCCTGGGAGAATGACACAAACTTACACATTTGGCTAATTCTGAGGGTCTCTGCACTGTTTCAGCTAGCTGTGAGTTACACTGAGGGAGCCTGAGATCAAATCAGGGTGTTAATATTGCTAAGTTTCAATAAAACTCTCTGCCTAGCCCATCCATAACACTGCAGTGGGAGTGAAGCGCTGCTGCAGCTGCTCAGGGGGTGTGTGCGTAACTGGTGGCGATGCCCACAGCAACACTGACCATGAGTGCAGAGGTACAGCTGGAACAGCCTGCGGCCCGGGCTGAGGAGTTGTCATGGGGGCATTTCTCAAACTGCGCCCTCTCAAGTTAGGGGGATAGTCTCCTTCTGGAAGGAACAATGAACTTCTGGAGACGATCTTTGTTTCACGCAGCAGCACAACCACCTCAAAACTGTGCTGGTAGGTAATACCCTGCTACTCCTTGTGTTATATGTGTATTTCCTGGGCTCCGCTCTGTTTCTTTTTTGATGATGCCATATGAAGCTGTTAATCACTCAGACCAATGCACAACTTACTAAACTGATTTAGCTTAACTTTTTTGCTCTTCTTTATACTCTTTCTGTAATTGCTTACTGTCAAAACCAATGCTCATTCTTTCTGCCAATTAATATGCACTCTTAGGAATAAGCCCTTGCATAGAAGAGAAAATCCATGAAATAACTGATGTAAGTGCTTAGTAAGAAAGCCCCACAATGGCTGGAATTTACCTCCTGATGAAACCTCTGTAAAATCCACGTGCGTGTTCGTACAGCTAGTAGGGTGCTCCATAACCCATGGCGGTGTCATGTCTGCTTACGTACTTTGTTAGGTCCCTGATACTGTGTCCCCGGAGAAGAGACTTGGGAGGAAAGCTGCGTCTCTTTTGTGGTGGTTGTTTTCAAAGGAAAAATTAAATTTTTCCCAAACTGTCAGCAGGGCTTATAAAAGACGAGTAGTGATAAAAGCTAACATGTTCTGCCAAGAAGTTCTCTGTCGAATGCAATCTGAGATGAACGCTATATAGAAAAACAATCCCAGGAAAGCGTCTGCAGCAGGTTAGCTGGGTATTGGGAGAGGAGCATTTCAGATTTAAGAGTGGTGTCAATAGAGTCTTTTTTTTTCTCTTTTATTTTTGTCACCTAAGTTTTTTCCTAAAACACTATAGCTGTTGCTTATTTTGGGTGTTGTAAATACAGGCTTCTTGTATGCATCTGCACTTTAACTTGACTTGAGGTAAAGGTGGTTTCAGGGTTACTGGGTAAGAGGGAGGCACTCCTCACCCAACGATGTTGCAAAGTAACAAAAGAAACGGTAGGGCAGTTCAGCAATTGTGCGCTTCCCAGCACGTGCTCCATGGGCCAGGATGAGGGCTGGGATCCGTAGAGCTTTCCAGTGACACACAGGTGGGCAGGACTTTGGCTGAGGAGCTGGCAGCTCTGGGGATCCTCAGAACCACTGACTTGGTTAGGAATGTTTGTTCACTAAAATTTCTGTTACCAATCCCGCAACTTCTGTACCCTATGAGACCTGTGGAGGAGGGAGTTCTGCACCCCCTTCATCACCATCTCTTATGAGGGTGTCTTTCCTATTAAGCTCAGGGACTCTGAAATCGTTCCCACTACTTTTTTTTATGTGTACGTGTCTAACGCTGTGCCTTGGAACACATATAACTCAGTGGGAGGATTCCAGATGACTTTCAGTGGGAGTGCATCAGGCCTGTTAATAACTGAAGCTCTGACTCTCTCTTGATTAGTTCTTTATATGCAGATCATAATATTAAAAAGCTGAGGGGGAAGACAAAAGATAATAATTTTGTAGCTGTTTTCAATTAGCTTCCACGCTGACAAGTTAGACAGCAATGAAAATACAAACTGCCTTCATTTGTCCCATCTGTTCTCATCCGGCCTGGCACTGTACTCTGTGTGAGATACTATGCACTGCAAGTTCTTAATTTTCAAGATGAAGGAATAAATGTTCTGGAGTGTTCCTCATCTGATGTTACCTGAGAGTACTGAAATATTAATCCCATGCTTCACCACATACACAGCAAATAAAGGAGGAATTTTCAGTTGGAAGTTATTTCATGTCGTCGGTATCTGCAAAGCAGCTCTTCTGGTGGTGCTGGCTCTCAGCAACAACTTATTGCAGTAGCTTTTAGAAATGTAAATAGAAGGGAGGCCATGTAATGGAAAGTGACATTGTCTTTGAGGCAGAGAGAAGCACGTGTATCCTGGGCCTGATGGAGAAACACCTGGGTTTCAAAGCTGCTTGTTGAGTTCAGTGCTACTTACTGTAAGGAAGGGTAATCTGCACAAAGAACAGCTAAGAGCATGAAAGCAACTCTTGCAAAGCAATGTAAGGCTGCTGAAATCTCTGAGGTCAAGCAGGGGGAATTCCTATACAAGAAATCGATTGGTTCAGTTGGAATAAGCCTTTTTTCTATTCCCTTACTTGGCCTTGCTTAGTTGTGGTTAAATGAGGAGAATAGATGATAATCATCTGATTATCTTGCTGTTGACGGGCTGTGGAACAGGTGGGAGCCCTGGCTTGTCCTCTTGCCAATGCCAGCTCCAGGGATGGATCCAGCATTTGGAAAGAGAAGTAAGATGTTCCACAATCTAAAACAGGTGCAGCAAGATGGCTGTTCCACTGCTGAGCATATCAACTTACAGCAGAGTCTTTGGTTTGATATGGAAGACCTGGCATGGGGGAGGCTAATACTCCATGCTCCTGCCCAGTATCTACCAGTGTCACCACAGTTGATCCCAGCTATTCTGGGATCTTTTAGTCCCAGGGTTCTTGGATTTTGTGCCATGCCACAACCAAGCCAAACTTAAAACTGTGTATGTGTAAACCAACAATCTTTTCCACAACACTTAGTAGGAAACTGCTAATGAAGCCACTGTACTCAATTACTCTCATAGATACATGTTACTAAAGTTTTCCTGTTCATGTTAATAGATTTTTTTTTCATCCGACTTTATTCCCTATAATAGTAGCAAAACCAGAGCTCAGGGCTGAATATGTTCTAAGCTACAAGTTGCTACTGCATACTGATATCTGTCACCTTGGTGTTTAGCTCTGACTACACTTTAGGCTAACGCATTGATTAATCCAGACATTAGATAAAAGATAGATTTTATTTAGGATTGAATATTCATTTCTAAATGGAATATGCTATTCATTTTCCAAAGTCCATGACATATTGGCTTTGTTACAGATTTATCCAGAACACCTGAAAAAGTACTGAACACTGTTTCCATATTACAACTTTATTGTTTGACACTTCCTAACTTTCCACAGCCCCTTAACTCCATTCAAAGTATTTCAAGCTCTATTGCTCATTCCTAACTTTTCCACTAACCTCTTCCCATCCCCCCTAATAAATTACTACTCGGGTTCCTACCTAAATAAGGTATTTTCATCTCTGCTGTAATGATTTCAGGTGTGCAGTTGCCCTGTAGGATATCTCCATTTTGTCTCCATCATGTCTGTAACAGAGTAACCTGGTATGGCAATACCTAAAGCAGCGTAAGTGGCCATATTTTTTTTTCTACATGGGAGAAATAAAGTTACCTAGACAAATGTATTAATTTTACATGGTTTTCCCTATGAATAAGCGACAGTTCCAATTAGGGAGACCCTCCAAAGTTTGTATCAGTTAATTGGTGTCATTATACTGATTTCTGGGGGCATTAGATTCAGCCCTGGCTTTCACATTTTAAAAAACTGCCCCGCCTGAGTCACTGAATAGTACCAACACAGGCTATGCCAGTTTTACTTTACTCAGAGCATAAGACAAAACGGAATCCATCACAACGGTCGGGAATAAAGCACACACAAACACCAGTGCTTTTTCCTTCAGCTTCGCTACCATGTAACGTGCCTTGGGTGCAGGAGACATTAAAGCATCTACCATAGCATCTACAACTTCATTGCCGTTAGCACTTCCTTCGCGGAGCATGCTGTTGAAAAAGTTTGCCCGCTCTTGGATGTACTCCTTACTGTAAACTGCCTTTGCCTCTTCACTGAGTTCGTCCCAGATCTCTTCGGCACTGACTGGTGGCTGAATCTTTGTAGAGCGTGCATAATTTCCTGGCTGAATAATACAGACCTAAAAGCAAGATGTAAAACTTATAAAGATGCAATCAGTCATTCTGAATTCAATCAAATACTATAGTCAGTAAAACAGATCGAAAGCTTTTTGCAGATTTCTTCCAGAAAATGCTTTGTTGAAATTTTAATCTTGAAAACTTGATTGAAATCAAATATATTCCCGTGAAACATTTAAGATTGCAGAGGTGCTTTATTCTGACTTCCTCATTTCGCTCTGATGCTAATGTTTTGACTACTCAGCATACCTTCACAGAATGCAATAGTGCATCTTTGATTTTTATAGAATGCTTAATGGTATAAATGTTTTGACGATACTGAGACAAAGCATTTCAGTATGACTTTGATGTCTCCAAAGTGGAATACTTTGGATTTTTCACTCAGTGGCGAATCTTGCAATTGGTAATTTTTTTGCCCCAGTTTGGGACAAAAGGAGATGTCAAAGAAAATTAGAAGGTCCTGGGGAAAGAAGTGCTGTTTTCCCCAAGTAGGTGTAATTAAAAGTGAAATAGGTCTTGTCAGCCAAGTACAGAGGGGACCAAAGGTCCTGGTCTAGCTCTCACTGAAGTCATTAGCAAATTTCCATAGATTTCTGTGCATGCAGATTTAAATTGAAAGCACACAAATCCTTTGCTGCTCTGCCTGATTTCTTTGCATGTGTTGTTGCTGCTGTTCTGCTAACTTCTGAGGCCGCTGGGGAATTTCAGAGCAGGCTGCACACTCACAATATGCATGCTTTTCCTCAGTTAGCAGCGGGCTTGTTCAAACTATTTGTAGATATGCAACATTAAAAACTCCATGGCATTTAACTGACCTGATTTCTAAAGACTACAACACAAGGTGAGGAAAAACGGTGCTGAGCTGTGTAAAGGAACTGGGGATCTGACAGGCATTCTCTGGAAAGTCTGTGGTAATAGAAAACCTTCATGTCTCCAATCTGCCACTCAGCCCATCTACCAGAGGCTACCACCTGTGTGTCAGCACCGGCACGTGCCTGCCTCTCGGCCCGCACGGCAGTCGGCGCACTGCGTACCGGAGGGGTTGAGGCGCAGGTGCTGTATGTGGGGAGCAGGCAGGGATGCGGGTAAGCTCCAGCAGAGAGACAGTGTGCATAGCTGGGGGCATCTTATGCTGCCTCTGGTAGGTTTGTCACAGGGCATCTGTTGGAGCCCTCCCTTTGGGTGCTATTTTCAAAAGTGTTTAGTATTAGCCAAACTAATGCCAATAGTAAACTTCCCACTTTTATTGTTTATTTTAAACAAAGGAGGTTTGAAAACCTCATGTTTTGGAGCTTTTTGGAGTTGGCTAGGAGAGAAAGAGAGATGATGCTTTTTTTCCCCTTGCTTGATCTTCTGTAGCCTCCTTTCTAATAGAAGACACATGCTTTGTTTCCTGTAGGCAGCCAGCTTGCCTGGCCAGAGTTCAGTGGGACAGAGCCATAGCTCCATCTGTTCCTTGCCACCTCTGGGCGACTTTCTGCCGAAAGGACAAAGGGAACGACAGGGCAGGGGAGCACAGGGAAGAGGAACTGTGTATTCTGCAGGCTCTCTGCAGGGTAGGTACTGAGACAAATGCCAGCCAGTGTCTTGCATACCGTGAGAAACGGAAAAATAACTCTCTCATATGTTCTGGAAATGTTTGTCAGCCTGGCTCACTGTATTGTGTGCCAGGGCTATTCCAGGGGTGGGGGAACAGTAAAAATCCCAAAATGACCAGAGTAGCTAACCTGTTAAACTAAGCTCTTCCATGCATTTGAGATTATCCTCAGCTAATCGGTTCAAATCCTCATCATGCTGTGTGGTATTAGGATGTGTAAAATCACTTGCATTTTATAGCATTTTATATTTATCCGAGAGGGGTAGTTAATACATGCATAGCTGTAATTTCTTCCAACACAAAGCTTATGAAGAGTGCTGTAAATCTGTGTACGTAAAGAGTACACCAATGTAAATCCTCTAAGGAAGACTTTTAGTGTTTGAGAAGAGTGTTTCAGCAGTGGAGTGACTCCAAGGAAAAAGCCTAGTGAAGCTACTTAGAGATCTAAGCTTCGGGTTTGACTATCAGTGTTGCTTAGACAGGGCACTAAGAGCACTCTTAGAGCCTCTTAGGTTAAGAGAATAAAAACATAATTACTCTGTACAATACTGCCTCTTGCAGTGTAGCTGTTCCCACAAAAAGGAAGGAGCTTTTAAGCACTGATGTTGTGAGAGAAGGGGGAGAGAAAGAACCCCTGAGGTAGGTTACAAGCCTTCCTTTTCGTTGCACATCACTCACATCTGTGCTCTTTGCTCCTGCAGCCACCCCAGAGAAAGTTTTGGTTACCTGGTACCGTTACAAGCTCTTCACAGAGCATGGCACTTCTCAGGCAGGCCTGACTCAGAAAGTTTCTCCACTGTAGAGGATGTGGAGAAAGGGTGGAAGTTGCAGGGTTAGCACAAAGTGGAGGAGCGCTATCTCACAGCTTCTCAGAACTGCAAACATCACCCAGGTCTGCCCTTCTCAGTGATTCCCAGCTCACTGATTAGCTACAGAGAAACCACCTCTTTCCAAGGTGGTTTCAGCATCCACGGATTCAGCTCTGATCTCTGTCATTTGGATGCATGGATGTTACTTTGCACAAGATTAGATATTTTGCATACGCTTGTTCTTGTTCCCTTGGCCAAAATCTCCACCCCCACGCCATTGTCTGGTATTCTTTGTGCAAGTCACTTGCTTCTTTCCCCACAAAAAGATGCATTTCAGCTCTGTAGGAAGTTTTCACGAGTGAAACTTCTCTCTTTCTCATATGAAAATCAATGTTAGAAATAGCAGGGAGTTTCACACAACAGCTATTCATTACATCACTTACCTGAACACCAAACTTCTTCATTTCCAGTCTTAGAGCATCACAAAATTTTTCAATAGCTGCCTTGGTCATAGAATAAATGCCATTTCCCAGAGAAAAATAGGCAATAACGCTGGACATGAAAACAAGACGTCCTAGAAAGAAAATAGTGCAAATAACATAACTTCACTCTCAGTCTTTAACATAGAATTGATTTACCTGAGTCTTCTGACCTGCTAATAAGGTTGTATTTAGCATGATGGTGTTTTACTACATAGTATGCCAAAGCTGGGCTGTGTAAGTATGCAGTCCCAGCACAGAAATGCACTCAGCTCTGTTAAGCAGAGAACTTTACACAAAAATCTTCCTTCCATCTAGTGACAGATGCTGGACTAGAGAAAGCTTAACACATTCCTAACATGCTGCTTATTCCTTCTGAGTCCAAGACAGGATGAAAGAGAGGGAAACAAAGCAGACCTCTAAAAACTTTAGACTGAAAAATAGTAATAAAAGACTATACTAGTAATAGGAGAAGGACTGCAGAGGAGAGGAGCAGATGATTTTCCCTGCGGTGGATATATGACTACTAGTACCTTTTTTTTTTGCACTAATGATGTCTTCGCACTGAGACCTGGCTTACAACTGTGCATATAAAGTCAAAATCAGACGGTACAGTGATAAGCTTCACCAGAGAAAGGTGACTTGACAAAATGTGTGCAGCCTTACACTGCCTTGCTGTGATTTCCCTGATCTGTGCTGCTTTTTTCCCCTTTATAACTCTTGCCAAGTGAAGGCATGCCTTCAATAGCAGAGATTTCTGATTTGAGGCATTGGGCTGTCGTTCATTTCCATTGTTTACTTGTAAACTTCTATCACATAGTCATACCATAGAGTAAGAAATGTGTGAATGTGGGTATGGAAATACCAGAGGTGAGAGAGAAGATGGCCTCGTCACTATCAATACAGAGAACATAGTTGCACTGCTATTGCTGCCACAGATGCAGATAATGTCTGGGTCCCAGATCTGACCAAATGGTATAAGCTTATGGGATATCAAAAGGGTATTGTGGGAATGCAGTGAAATCTGTCATTTAGAATTAGGTTCCTTGCCTTCCTACACAGCATCTGGAATAAATCTTATATCCAATAATGGGAGAACAACTACCAGCTTGCTGATCAAGACGCTGCATCAGCTGGCCTGGCCATCTGGAAAATTTATGGGGAAATGTTGCTCCTCTCAGAGTAGGATGCTTAATTCTAGGCTGGAGGGTAATACCTCCCTTTACAAGTATCAATAACCTCGAAGTTTTTCTTGGAACAGGTGCTTATCTTAAAATGGCAGTAAGCCCCTTCCTTCAGAAAACAGCTACAGTAAGTGATGGTAGGATGACCTCTGCCTCCTTTATCCAGTAGCTAAGTGATTTGGGGCACACACCCAGAATGTGGGACACATCATTTAACTTCTCTCTTTGCCTAAGGCAATTGAAAACCAGCTTTCCCAGGAGAATGCTCTAACATCCATAATTCAAGCCTTTCATTTGGAGGAGCCACTTGCTACCCCCAGAAACATGAGCTTTAGCTGTCCTGGTTGGTTCTGCAAGGAAGGAGACAGGAAACCTAGGATTCTTCCTAGAAGTGCCCTGACTTGAAAATGGAGTGCAGGCAAGTCAGCATTGATAGCCAGGAATAAGATGCAGAGCGCTCTTTTGAGATAAGGTACTACGTATGCACAGCCATCCAGACCCAAATCTTCTAAAAGTTTATGCATGTGCTTAATACCATACACACAATTAGTCCCTTTCGCTTCAAAGTAACCCCTTGCAATTCATGAAGTCAGACAAATGCCTCTGGTAGATCAGCATCACAGAGTTTTAGCATAAGTAGGACATCACAGAAAAAAAGTGATGTCTCCCCGTGTAATGGCCACATAACACATCCATTGTTTCTCACTAAGTATATGCAATAGCACATTCTTTTATAAAAAACACATTCAGCTTGCACTATTTAAAAGTTTCTTCCTTCTTGCATCAAAATATCATCAACCGAAGGCAACCAAGCAGAAAGCAGCAGAGTAGCCAAAAGATGCTTTTAGCTCACCAACATTCGGTGTAACAGTGACACCTGGGGCTTCCAGATGAAACCTAGCCTTTACCGTGCTTGATGCTGTATACACACAGAACAAATCCTCACCTTAAAGAGCTTACAACTTAAATAGACTAAGCTAAGCAAAAAAGGGAGAAAGGAAAAGGGTATCTTGTTTTCCAAATATAGATGGGAACAGGTAGGGAACAAACTGCAAAGCAAGTGAGATATGCTGCAATGCTGTAGAGAGCTATTTGAACCATTTCTTCTTAGAAGAAAGGATAAAGCCCACGCGTATGGAAGCCCATGCAAATGCATTTATCCCATTCAATATCCAGGCATCTCTGTACGGCACTGTTTCACATACTTGAATTTCCTGCCCAAGGTCATAGAGAGGATCTTGCTGGGCCTGGAACTGGAAGCTGGATGTCTCTAGTTCATCTCTGTAAGATCATCCTTCCTCTCCTAATTGCCAAACAGTAAAATAGTAAAGCCTAAATAAAAAAGTTAAGCAGGAGTTTATTGGATCTTTGTGTTTTCTGATTATCAGTGCTTACAAAGTCGTGTCTGGGCTTAATAATACACTGTAAGCATTTTTTTCTCTCTTTTTTGAGTCAAACACTGGGATAATTCATAGTTGTAAATACTTTTTTCTACGTATTGTAAAGACAGAATATTTAAGGGTATTTTTTCCCCTTACGACTTTACCTTCTTTTCAGGATCAAGTTGCTCTTTCAGGCCACACAGAAGGAGGCTGTCATTTCAGTTCAATGAGAGACAATTAAGGCTTCTTTTATAGATGCTACATTACCCTGATTATAGTAAGCTAATTATTCTACCACTCTAAATAACAGTGGATTAGCATTACCCTTGTATTTCCTTAGAAGGGGAAGAAATGCCAGGGTTGTCCTGATGCTCCCAAGGAGATTCACATCTGCAAATTTTTCATATTTCTCCATAGACAGCCACCCTGTCTCGCCAAATGTTGATATTCCTGCATTGTTGACAAGCCCCCAGAAACCTATGGAAGAGAAATGTCTCAAGAAGCATTTTTCACTGCAAAACAACAACCATTAGGTGACGAAACACTAGTGATTTGGACCCTTGGAAACGACTTTTTAGTTGTGTCATTTTTTTGTCTTTTCCACTTTTAAGTGCAGGCATGTTTTGTTTAAGGAAGGAATGTAATTGTGGCCATTACCTCGACTATATAAGTCTCAGTGCTATTTAATAATCACTCACTTTGTAGTCGTCTTAAGTTATTTATGAATAACACGATCTGGGAGACTACATCTTACTGCCAATGCGGTGTACCATGATATTTTAATTACTTTAATCCCACTGTGTGCTATGAGCAGCTTTGTGAAAATTATATTAAGCAGTCTAAAGGCTAAGGGGTAATATTTTCAAAGTGCCTGACTAATTTAGGAGCCTAAGTCTTGGCTCCTTTTCCAGGATTTGACCTTCGATTCCTTCTGAAATCAGCCAGAATCAGGTACATGGGTGCAGCATTGGGTGAAGTAACCAAGTAAGGTCAGTATTTTTTTCTATTTTTTACTCTTAGACAACTCTATTCCCCACATAACAATGGGTTTTGGTGCTAAGGAGCCCAGCCCCCTGAAATGCAGTAAGATTCCAGTGTTTACAAGCAGAAATTTATCGGCAGCACAGCTTGTTCTGACACAACTCTCTGCCAGAAAGTGCAAGCCCTTTAGCCCAAAGCCACAGCACGCTTTGTGTGAGCACTGTGCAGTGCTAATAACCTCGACTGTTGGAAATGCTTTTTCGTTGAAGTGTAGAGTGCTCGCAGTTTGGAGCTGACGTGCTGACTAAACACTGATTAAGCCATGCTGACTTGTTCTTGCCTTCAGAGCACATACCTGTAGATGTACCGTAAAGCAGTGAGTGACACGGTGCTTTTGAAAACACTCCTGTTTTTCTGTCCTCAAATCCTGACTGAGGGTATTTCTAGGGCGACCAGCAGTGTAACTAAGTAGTATGTAGGGTAGCCTGACTTGCACTGAGATAGCTAAGTTTGCAGCCTATCTCTGCCAGCCTTGACAATTTTGCTTAAGCATTTTTTTTAAGATTTCTTGTACATGTCTGAGGGAAATGATTGTTTTGTCATGCCTTCTACAGGATCTCCAAGCCTAGGCTTCTGGTGAGGCAGAGTGGGTAACAGTGCCTCTCTTCCTTCCTCTGGACACAGGGTCTGGGGCATGGGTGTGATGCCGACCCAGCTGTAGCCTCCTGTACCCGTGGTGGCAAAGATGTTCTCAGGGGACCTTTGGTCACCCTGGCGAAGGTGCTGCAGAAACCCTTGGGCTGAACTCTTTTCTTTCTGATCTTCCCTGACAAAGCTACTGCGATGATTTCATGGTATCTTGGTGCTTCCAGAGCCCTGCCAAGAACTGCTAATACAGGATTTCATTTACAACAATAGTTAAAACTGAAACAGACACTTTTTTGAATTAGTTTGTAAAGCAGACCTCTGTAAGCTTTCCTAACATATATACACTACCTGTATTACGTAATGAAATTGGTATTTAAACAGAGAAAGAAACAAAGTTCTTTCAGATAATGTCTCATTTTGCAGAGCAAAACACTCAAATTCAGGTATTTACCACACAGAACTTAGATAACTGTCCTCCAAAGAGAATAAATCATTATTCAGCAGTCCATCACACAGCCATCCTTGACACTGGACCTCTCTTACAACTTTAGGTACAGACTGACTGCTGTCCTAGTAATGCAGCAGTTTCCTGTGTACTCACCTCTTTTCTACTGCCCCAAATGTTAGTGGACAGAGGAGAGGAAATGGACCAAAAAACTGGCCACTGGAATTGGGCACCCTCGACTTCCTTCTTGCTCCTGCCATTGCCCTGTTGTTCCAGGCCTTCCCATCATTCTATGGCTTTGTTTCTCCTTAAAATGGAACTAGCCCCATGGGATTGACCTCCTTGTAAAATGCTTCAAGATCCATGGATTAGAGAGTCCTCTGTAAAAGCTAATTATCAATATTTTTGTACTTGCACGTGACCTGATCTGCAGACGGACTGAGTAGCTGCATACCCCATCTGTTTCTACTTAAGTCTGGAGGTCTCTGTACTCAGGTTTATTTTTACATAACCTAACTCTAACACAACACAAACTAAAGCCTGGCATCGCTGTAAAAGCTGTTCCCCGATCTTCTCAGCTTTACCTTTTCTAATTAAAAAAAAAAAAAGTAATTTTGCTTCTGCCACTGCATCCTGCACAGCAAGAACACTTGCTCCACATATCCCTGAATTCATTAAGGCTTCAGAAATACAGCCATTAAACTTTAGGCAATTGATTTTCTCCCTCTTTCTTTAAAATGTGAAACACAGAATTTAGCTCGCAAGGCTTACGTTTTCTCTCCAGCCATTTGCCTCATGCACTTCAAAGACTCCGGGTGGTTAGCGGTGAGGCCAGCCTGTGTGTATAAACAGGCAGAGTTCACAGAATAATGGCTCCTTCTTTCTGTACAGTGGCCAAATCAAAAGTCAAGAGGAGAAAAACTGGCTTGAGTTAAATTGAAACAGACTTTTCTGAAGCGAAGATTAAGTAAAACGTAAAAAGAGCTTTTGCTTAGGGTCAGCTGAGTTGTTTGCCCTCAAGTGAAACATATTTTTTCTTAGAACATTTTGGCATTCCCGAATGGGAAATGTTCTGATATTTTCCACAAATTTTCCTGCCACTTTGTTCAGTTGAATCAATTCGCAAAATTCTACCCAAATAACAAACAGTTCATTATCCCCTTATGCCACTTTTTCAGAAAATTTCCTACCTCCTGAGAAACAACCTGCCCGGCTATGTACTCAGGGTACTTGAA
Organism: Fulmarus glacialis; assembly: GCF_000690835.1. Lineage (NCBI taxonomy): Eukaryota > Metazoa > Chordata > Aves > Procellariiformes > Procellariidae > Fulmarus > Fulmarus glacialis. The sequence goes on along the minus strand of NW_009203239.1, from coordinate 5,875 downwards.
TCTGCTTTGGTTTCCTTTCCTGAAATGTTTGTGGTAAAAATTAATGCTATAAACGTGCATACAAAATATATTGTATAGTTGCTTAGACAAATGCAGCTCAGGTAACCTGAGAAATATAGTCCTTAGATGGAAATCTAGAAGCACAAGGCACAAGTAAGAATTGAACAGCAGAAGGAAAAAGACATCGTATTTCCTCAGGGTGTCCATGCACAGACATATTAGGAAAAAGCAGTTGATGTTTGATCTGGAAGGGAGAAATTACTCAGACTGTCAAAACAGAACTCAGTCCGAGCACAGTTTAGGAAGAGGGGTGTTAGACTATGCTACAACAGGCAGGGAATGAATAAAATGAAAAGCAGAACTGGATGTCAAAGAGATTTTCACTGATCTCTGTGTTGGGAAAACAGATCCTGAGGACAAAGATTAAGAGATATAGCAGGGGATCTAAAGAATCACTTTAGGAAACATAACTTAAGATTAGTGAGGTTTTCAGGAGAACACCACTAGCTCTCACATAACTTTCCAGATAATTTCTACTTCAAGACATGTTGACCATAAGGCGTATATCCAAAGTCCATTTTTAGGCCTAAAAGGTGCCTGATTTTTTTCCAGAAACTCTTAAAAGTACTCTTCCTATTCAAGTCAATCAAGCTGTGTGCTTGCAAAACCTTTTGAAAATGGGGCTGTTTCTATGTAGGTGCCTACACACAGATAGTATCTGAATTTGGCCAGCTTTTCTAAACTCGAACATGTATTCTTGGGATCACTGATCTTTGGAGTTTCTCATTTAAACCTGAGCCCATGCAAAAATGACAGGCTCTTTCCTGAAAGATTCCAACCCAATACTAAAGGAAACCAGCCAAAGGAAGGAGAGTGTGATTTGCCATATTCCCACTGAAAAAATGAAGAGGGGGAACAAGCCAATCTGTCTGTGGCAATGCAGGGTGTTCTGGTAACAGGTCAGCTGAGACTCCTGGGTTTCAGATACGTACCATCCTTTGCTCGGAATGTTATGCTGTGGTTGTCTTCATTGCAAGGACGAGTCTATTTGAATAGGAAGTCTGGGCTAAAATATGGTACCAATCTTCATTAAGTGGGGGAGAGTATTTAATAACTTCAGAGTAGGAGGTAGGACTAAAACTAATATCCCTCCCTTCCAGCTAGGTACATGTCACCCACTCGCAAGACTCAAGGAGGGGAAGAGAAATTCCTGTTTTAAACAGAAGCAGCAAATCAGAAAAAAAAAGAGGTTTGCTGTAGATCTTAAAGAGTGTTGCAAATCAACATGCTCCAAAGTCCCTGTCTACTTCATTTTGGTTTTAATGCGCAAGTGCAAGAAGTTTCTTCTTTTTAAGCAAGAAAGGACTCTAAGTATTTTAGAAAGTCATCTTATTGGGCGTGCAAGCCATAAATCAAATAAAAAGAAAGGCATCAGAGCCAGCAGATTTTTGTGGAGGGACAGTTAGTTAGCTCTAGAGAATGAGCTACGTACCATGGAGATTGATTTGCCATCCTTTTCAGACTGACGTAATTTCACAGTCTAGAATAGAACAACTATTTACAAGGAAACAAACTATGAAATGGCAGAATGTCCAGCTAGGTGTGTTACCAGTAGTTTGGATTTCTACTCTTGCATAACAGAGAGAGAGAAGACAAGATGGAGCTTGGGTTAGTTATCTCATGGTTATGGCATAACTAGAAGGTATAGGGAGTACTGTGCTTTATTCCTGAGATTTAGTTGTACATTTTATACTGAATAGTCTACTTAAAGCAGAAATTATCCTGGGCACAGGAAAATACCAGAACACGGTATTCCTCCATCCTGGATGACTTCCCTTGCTACCAGCAACTGCTGAGTGAGGCTTCTTGGATTCATTCTCCCCAGACCCAGGAATTTCTCATGCCTTTCCATGTAGTGAACTGAGTCAGTGGGAGAGCGTGACTCTCACGTTCAGTGGAGTCCCCAATTAGGTGGTTAGGTTTTTCATTGGGACTCTAGGCAAAAAATACAGGCTTCACAGTGTAGACCTGCAGCCTGTTCAACTTGGGCCTAGGTTTGAAGCAACTAAAATCTGCAGAAGAACAAGATTCAGGAGGGACTTGAGCTCTCTGAGACTCTGTTCATTGCTAGCTTCTTGCCTGGAGAGCCCTCCATTGTAGATTGTACGCTCTTCAGGACAGAGACTCTCTTACTTTGTCCATATATTGGGTTAGAACAAAAAAGTATGTGATGCTGGCTGGGCTCAGTAGGCTTTATGGAAGTACAGCAGAAACAAGAGCATTCTGCAAGTTTGAAAGGAGGAAAATAGTGTATAGAGGCATATAAAATGCAAGAAAATGTGTATTTTCATCAGCTACAAGAAGAGAACAAAATTTTGACTTATCAGTCAGATTAAGATGACTTGGAAGACAGCATATCTGCCAATGTCTGACATTCAAAAAAGTCATACTTGTCTGAGATGCGCAGTCCATGGAAAGGGTGATACTGTAATCATAAAGAATAAATATTTAATCTTTACCACGATTTACTCTGAGCTATTTAAATAGCATTTAAAAAGCGATTGTTGTTTAACTGCTTTCTCATTGTTTTGATATATCTTCTGGGGTCTTAGTTTGGAATGCATACCCTTTGCATACTTACCACTAAACCTGGAGATTGCTGAAGTGGTTTCTTTTTGACCATTTTTTTAATTATACGCGAGTGTTCTAGTGATCTGAATTTTTAAGTCCAGCACGCTGGCGTGATGTACATAAAATCTTTGGTACCTCAGTGAAACTCATTATAGTAAAAATGGCATAAAGTGCAGAGAGGGAACAATCCCTAAGCAAACGCCTAGTGATTCTCAGTTTCTACAGGGACTTGCTGAATAGAATTATCCTGGTCTGAGAAAGGGGGAGGGAGAGACAGAGCTAGAACTGTCCAACAGTACTTACCATCTAAAAAGGACATCCAGAACACTGCCAGTAACTATTTTAAAGGTGGATGTTTTCACAGCTTTTTAAGTCAGATAATTTATGGTCTACTATAATCTTTCAGCACAACCCTGGATTCCTACATCAGTTTGAATTGTTTGTGCAAAAACCAAAAGCAGATTTTCTATTTGTCCAATGCTTATTTAAAACTGTCTACTGGACTCACCGCTGCTCTTCATTCTCCTTACTACAAATGTCCGACACGTACTTGATTTTCAGTTTGGTCAGTCTCCTGGTATAGGCTGTGGATGCTGCTGTCTGTGATCCACTAGGGAAAATGTCCTAAGGTTTCACTATGGAGAGTTCCTTAACCGGTGGGACACTGAAGCACACGCTCCACTGCCTACCCTCTGGGAACCTTTGGGTAGCAGGTACAATGTTTTGTGCAGTCACATCTTCTAGGTACTTTCAGGACATAAATGCAATTACAGATGGTTCAGAATTCTCTTTCCTAATGAAAAAGAATTTCACTAAAAAAAATCTTTGACCCAAATGTAAAAAAAATACAATTCCTATCTTTAACAAATAAATTGGTTAATATGAGAGCTAACCTTCAGTTGAATCGTTAAATTGAAGTTGTTTTTATAAAGTTAAAATACCAAAGAAAACAACACATTTATTTTCAGGGGTGCCAAGAAGGAACACTCCTACTTTTGCTTAAAGATTCTACATCAGTAGAGTATCCTCACAGTTTTATTAAGTTTGAGATAAAAATATTTATGCCCCTATATTTTATAAGTTATGAAGACGACTTGTGGCATTCACTCCGTTAATAGCAGGCATTAAAATAACTCCTTTGCTCCTTTTTATTTAATAAACTTAGGAGGAAGATTACTTGATAATTGGGAGTTTTCCCAAAGGGCGTATGTGCTATCTGGATCTCTAAAATTACATTTTCTTTTCTGCCTTTGCAGCGTACCCTCAAAATGCTGCAGCAGAAAAGCCAACCGACAATGGAAAAAGGTTTCATAAAATGTGTGCTCTGTCTGTGCGTACAAGGTATAAGGTATAAGGGCCTGACTGGCAACCCAGGAAAACCACTGTCTGTGCACACGCTGCATTTTAACACCGGCTGTGCTCAAGTCTCTTTCCTGGCCCCTCCAGCAAGCCCTGATGTCTCTTGCATGATTTGCCTTGATCTGAAGGCGTGTCCACACGCCTACGAGCAGCAAGGACGACCAGCAAGTTAGCGCTGAACTGTGGACTCAAGAGTCTACATGACAGCATGAACACGACCATTGCATAAGCTGCCAGAATTACCGGATAAATCATCTGTAACCCAGAGTTTCAGGTGATCCAGTCCCCATCGAGCCTATAAGGGCTTTTGTGAGTCATCTGCGTTGTCTCTGCAGCTTGGGAAAGAGCCTGAGAGGGGAAGGCTCTGCCTCTTAATCAGATAAGGTCAAGATCAACCATAAATACACACACCTAATGAGCGGCGTCTAGGCTTTCTCTTACTTCACTTCTCGTTTCATCCCCTTCCCAACGTGCTAATGAACCAGGCAGGCAGAGGCCTTGCATTGCATTATCGTTCTGCGTGCTTTATTCTCCACTTATACTCCCTGTGTGAGCAGGAAGTGTTTGTCTGCAATTCTGAGGGAATCTTACTTCTGAGCCTGAGTAAGCCTGCTCTGAGCCAAGCATATCCCCCAGTATTACACTGGGTAACTCTCACCCTGCAGCCTAAGTGGGAAAGGAGGTAACTGTGGTCCTATTACCCTGTGCTGGATTTTGCTGGGATAGAGTTAATTTTCTTCACAGTAGCTAGGATGGGGCTGTGTTTTGCGCT
>NW_009203239.1:0-657 GCF_000690835.1 Fulmarus glacialis | reverse complement strand
GACTATCTCCACAGACCTAGGTCGGAGGGGAGTGGAGGGAGCAAGTGGCTGTGGGGGGCTTAGTTGCCGGCTGGGATTAAACCACGACACACCTGCACCCTGCCATGTGTTCTGAGGTGATAACCCAGGATTTAGGTTGTCTGCAATTATTCTGCAAGCTAAAGTCTATCCATTCTCCTGGCTGTACACTCCCTGTAGGGTGTGTAATAGACAGGTTTCCTTTTAAGTAACCTGTCCATGGAGTAGCTTGACAAATCTCAAGTTGTACTGAGAAGCAGCTGGTTCGGTATGGCATGGCAGCTGCCCTCTCTGCATTTCCTTTATTTATTCCCCCTTTCACAAATCATGCCTAGAAATACATCACCTTGCCACCGCCTCCTGGGCACGCACACTTGTTCTTCTCCGCTTTCCCTGCGGTTTCCTCCTGTCGGATACCTGCAGAGGGATCCCGGGGACCCCGCGCTCGGGGATTTCCTCTTCTGGTAGAAAGGTGACGCTCACCTGTGGCGCACTGAAGAGCGCACCCACTTTCCACTGTCGGCATCTTTGGATAGGCCCCAGTTTGAATACGGCTTAGCTAAGTGCCAACGCATTTTTAATATAAAATATTGTTGTTATTAGTGGTAGCGGTAATTGCAATTAGCACCACTAGTGACA
>NW_009203238.1:4941-34993 GCF_000690835.1 Fulmarus glacialis | reverse complement strand
GCCTCCCCGGGCGCGGAGCGAGCCTCTGGCTCCCTTCCCCGGTGATATCCGTCGGTATTTTCACGTCCACTCGCCTCTCCGTGCATTACACCCCCCTCCCCCCCGGGGACAACAGATCCGATGTGCGTGGCTTCGTATTTACCAAAATACTTCGGGAATAAGATAAGATCCCCTGCTGAAAGAAACAAGAAGCAGCGGCTGGGTTTGCAGCTTTCCCACTCGCACACAATAAATAATCTCGGGCTTTTTTTCACCCCCCCCACTGTTCGTTGAAACAGTGTGTTCCACTGTGATAGTGTATTCAGGGGAGCGAATGTTCGTTTGGAGAGATAAAAAAAAGATCAGTGTTTACTGTAAGGTTGTTAGGCTGGATGTAGTCTTGTTGAATTAGAATTAGATTTTAATAATTTATAAAGCAGGTTAGGGAAACTGTTACTAAATTTACAGCAGAGAAGTGTCAGTAAAGCTTCTTGCTGACACAATGATCCTGCAGTTTAAGTGATCTACTTTAGTCCCTGTCCGTTATTGTTGGTTTTTTTGGTAATTTAATTTTGAGAGAGTGTGCAAACGTTTCTGCAGAAATGGTTACACTTTAATGATGCACGTGATGAGGAGGTGAATCTTTTTGATGAGATGAAATAGGGCCAACCAATTCAGGTTTTAAGAATATATTTTTGCTGATATTTCCAGAATTTGGTTTATGTAACAGGTAACTTTGTGTTTGTATGTTTTTTGGCGGACTGTTGAAATCTTAGAAGTGGGTTGCTAAAGTACAGGCCATTCTACTTCAGTTTATCTGACTTTTTTATTTATTAATCTTGCCTGGGGCCTGAATGCCCTGGTGATGGTGGCATTTTTTTTCCCCCAGATGATAAACAAGAGCAGTTTAATGTACAGGTTCATGTTGCTGATAGTATATTATATTTAGAAAGCATAAGTTGATAGTGAAAGAATATCTCAGGAGGAATCAAAAAGATGGAATACGGTTTTTTCATTATTGTAGTGCCAGCTGCACAGTTCAGCTTCTGGGTGCTGCACATGCTTCCTCGAAGAAGCTATGGAGTTTATACTTCCATTTTTGATAGATTTAGTGCATGTATATGTAATTTTGCATTAAATAGTTCTTATCTTTTGGAACTTGTTTACACTGTTGCAATAAATCCTACTTTCTAAAGCTTTTCTTACGAAAGACAAACCCAAATAATGTCTGTTTCAACGGTTTTAATAATTTATGCAGCATATGAGTAACCAAATATTTTAATAAAATAAGTACTCGAAAGTGTTCTCTATATTGTGGAATCAACTTCTTTTAGCATACGAGTCACTTTGGTAATTGAAGTCAACAGACATTGAGGATGAGTAATGCTTTCCAAGGACATGTTCTAAGACCCTGATCCTGCAAATGCTTATGCCGATGCTTAACTTCGCACGAGTGTGTAGCCTTACTGAAATCAACAGAGCTGCTCTTGTTAATGATCTTGTTATTAATGCAGATAGTTCTGTTGGTTTCAGTAGAGATGCACATGCTGGTGAAGTTAACTGTACACAGAGCTGCTTGAAATATGCAGGCCTAAATTCTTCCTATCTTGTTTCCCTTAAGTATTACTCATGTATTTCACCAAGATGTGATGGGCCTTTTTAACAGACAGGACAAGACTGGTAAATACAACAGCTGGATGGATTAATTCACTGTTTAAATGTTTTCTTTTGGTATTTCTTAGTAGTATGGAATCAGCTACAGGAGTACTACCAAGGCAAGTTTTATAGGAAGAAGCAATGCTTATTTCTTAGACCAGCTGATAGAGTTGGGAAACAAACAAACTTTTGCTTGCAAAAACCTTTTTTGGCACTCTGCCTCTCCCTGCAAACCTTATCTGGCTTATACCCTTAGAACATTATGGCTGCCACACTGCTATTCTTACAGAAATGCCAGAACGTGGAATAGCTATGTGTAAAGAGACTCACAAGAATGTAACCGAGTATTTCTAAAATGGAGAATAAAGAAGTAATGTATAAAATTTGTCGGTGTTAGTGAAATTGTGAAGCATAGCAGTACTTTTTGCTATACTTTCTTAAATTTCTATAAAATCTTGTATGTAGGTGTGGCAAATAAACTGAATTTTTCTTCTGTCCTATTTTTTTTGTCCTATGCATATTGATGACTTTAATGCCAAATAAACATTTGTGCCTTTTTGTGTATGTATTCTTTAGCATGCATGGTGCCTTGCAGAATGAGTTGAAATTACTTCGTCCCAAAGAACATATAGTTTAAGGCTACAATTCTATGACAAGTCTACAGGTGTATGAAGTTCTATTGACGCAATGATGTCAGCATTAGGTTTGAATTTTTCCTGTTGCAGGATTTTTGGCAAATGGGAGACACGGATAAAAAAGTGAAAAGAAGAATTATTACACTGTTTCATTAAGTTTATTTAAGTATACATATAATTTGTATGTATGTTGGTGGGTTAGCTCTCTTAACAGTCTATTTGGGTGAGTTGTCAGCAGGAGAGTGGTGTAAAAAGAAGATGATTTTTGGAAAATTTAGGTTAATCTCTACCCATTTCGTCCATTTGGAATATGTTTGTAACATTTGTTTTCCTTCAGTAGGGATATGTCCTCAGCACCAACTACTCCTCCATCAGTGGATAAAGTAGACGGATTTTCTCGGAAGTCCGTCAGAAAAGCCAGACAGAAGAGGTCGCAAAGCTCCTCCCAGTTTAGGTCTCAGGGCAAGCCTATCGAGTTAACTCCCCTGCCTCTGCTAAAAGGTAAGATCAAGAATGATTTTTAATAAATTGAACAATTTTACTCTATAGCCAACTTCTAAACTCAAAGTATTCCAATGCCAGAAATTGCAGGGAAATTTTGCTAGCAATGAGAAGTGTTTCATGCCAGAAATGTATGTATTTAAGCTCTACAAAATATTTTGTCTGTGACTTGAGGGTGTGGTAATTGTTTGCAATACTTTTGCAAGTTTTAAATGTTAATGTTAACCCGTACCATGACTTGAATTTTCAAGGCACTCGGGCTACGTGTAAGTATTCTAGTTTGTGAATCCTCAACAGTTGATGTAAATGAACAATAATCTTGGTAAGGGTAAATTGACTTATGAGCAGAGGCAAACTGGTTTTTAGTGTCTTTCCTTGACATGTGGGTCTGCAACCTGTGACAATGGTGCCAAATGCAGCCCACAGGCGTATTTTGAATGCATTACAGCAAGGTATTAGTGGGGAGATGGGACCCTCTCTCATACCATTTGTGAATGGGTAGCTCCCAGCTCCTGGCTGTTGCTGGGTTTTGAAATCGAGAGGTCCCATGAGCTGCAGCCTCTCAAGAGGAAAGATGCTGCCAGTCAGGTCTTAGGCAAGACACTACTGTTTTGAGAGCCTGCGTATCCCAGCTCTGGTTGAGTTTCTGCTGGCAGATTTAACCTCTAATTTGGGAAGGAAAATTATGATCCAGCATACTACTCTTGAAAGGATGCCAATATCTCTGTAATATCTTGAATGCTTCCCCTAAATCCCAGTTGTCGCGGAATTTCAGTACAAATCCAGGGGCCAAAAGCACCTCTCAGAATTATGTCTGTCTGGTGAGGAAGGGGGAATTGCCTTTGAGAAGTATTTCTTTTACACTGAATTCTCAAATGGTTTATTTAATTTTGTGGATTCTTTTTCATTGCTATTCTTCTTTTCTGCTATAGGTAGTGAAAATAAGCATGGTTGGTGCTGATAATTCTGGAAAATAGCAAGATTAATAGGTTTAATATTATATCTGTCCCATTTTTGCTTTGTGGGCAAGTATATTTCTCACATTCCCTCCTCTACCTGTTCGACAAATTTGTTAATCAGAGTATTGAAATATGTAATAAATGTGTAATTGTACTTTGGTTTAGTTCTTAACCCCACTTCTTCATAAGAAGAGAAAAGTTGCAAAAAAAAAAACCCCAAACCAACCCCCACAAAAAACTCACCCCTTAATGTGTGTCTCTTAATTTAATTAAAAGTAGGATTCTAGGATTAGTTCTGGTGGAGTTGTCGTTAAAATATTTGGGGCGTCTTTCTGTGCAATGCCTGTAAGAATGCACAAGTGGCCATACTGGGTCAAAAGAAAGGTCCATCTAGCCCCACTGCATTGTGCCTGACAGTGACCGACTTGGAAGCATGGAGGAGAGTAGAAGAGCGGGAGGCCAGGAGTGATGCTGTACCAGAATGCTCCCCCCTTCAGCATTTCTCAATTTAGGGCCTGTTGGTGCCAGTGGATTTGACTTTGTAGTCTGCAATGAGTATTATTTTATGAATTTTTCTGGTTTTGTGACAGTATGATAAAGAAGGAGGTGCTCCTTTAAAACAGTTTTGAAGCTCAGTTGTATACTTTTGCAGGTCATTTTTGATATGCAGGTCATTTCCTTTGAAAATACTAGTTGCTACACTTCAGAAGGTGAATGGAGTTTATCCTTTGGCTTAAATGGCTAGATTGCTGGAAAACATTGATATTTGTATAAGTGAAGAAATTGATGTAACAATTATTTCATTCTATTATGTAGTCCCATTCAGGGAATAAAGTAGGCATGTGCACAAGCATAAGAAAAATGTTGCCTCTGTCTGAGGACCTGGCCTTTCGGAAACACAAGCATATGCAGGTGCTTAATTTGACTACTGTAGCTAGTCCCGTGGATTGAGATACAAAACTATAATAAGATAAAACAAACAGATGGGGAGCAGAGAGCGTTGGTGAGACATTTATGATTAGTGTCACAATGAGTTACAGTGGTCCAGCTTCAAATTAAGAATCTGATCCTGTGAGTTAGTTTTCCCTCTTTGACTTAATGTGGATTCCCAGAGGCACAGGGATCTACCTGTGCAGATTAATTTGCAGGATTTGGGCCTAACAGTCTATCTGAAACAGCGACGGTTGCTGAAGGGACACTGGCAGTTAAAAATCATGCTACCGTTTGGATATATTCTTGACCTACATTAATATTTGTAACATTCAGGATTATTAAACCTGAAGGAAGTAAGGAAACAATTTTTGCCAGCATTTTTCATAGTTTCTTGGCCAATTGCCTGAAAGTCTTTATTTTTTAAACCCTTAGGTTTAAACTTATCTTCAAACAAGTGACTACTACTATCACTTCAGTCCAGTAACCATATGATTTCCAATTTTATCCATATTGTTTGGGTCTTTCAAACCAAAACAGAGAAGAGATTTTAGCAAAATAGCTTTTTAAAGTCTCAGAAGAATGAAATCAGTTTGGAGATTTACAATTGCAAGTTTATTTAAACTTCTTGTTTTGGGTAAATTTCAAGCTTAATTAAACCTCTTCAGAAATATTTCAGTACGGGAAATTTTTAGAGGATAGACCTCGAGTTCAACCTTAGACGTATTTCATATTCATGATGGAGGGGCTTTGCTGACAAAAACATGCATGCTGTGCTCCCTTCTTTTCTTTTTTTTTTTCCCTATAACTGTATTACATATTGACATTTGCAGTCTGCCTTCTCTCAAACAGCACTTTTATGGACTTCAGTATCTTCTTTGATTACAAGAATCATGTATGCAGAAAACTAGATAAATGCTTAGTCCATTCTTTGCAAGTTTTTATACTATGCCTGTCACCATAATGATTTGAGCACCTTCCAGTAGTGTATTAAGTGACGTGACTACACATCTGTCACATCTTATCTGCTCTCATTCCTTTCCCTAGGGGCAGAGTCATGTATAGTGAAATGGCTTGTTTTGGTAGTGTTTTAATGCAGTCTGTTGCCTTTTGTGAACATACATGCTTGTATTGCAAAAACAGATAGATAAGTCAGCGTTGTTGTTCATTTGGTAATAAAAATGTTTCAGGAAAGAAAAGTAGAAGAGATGGTATGTTTTGATGCTGTGTGCAAGTCTGAAGGATAACCTGCTATTTAGGAAATGCAATAAGAACAACTGGAATTTTCAGTATGGCTTATTCCAGAAAAAAAAGTATAGAGAAATTAAGTTGTTACTGTTGGGTTTTTTTTGGTTTTGTTTGGTTTGTTTTTTTAATTAACAGAAGTGTGTGTATTGTATCTTCTTGTAAACAAACATTTAATATATTTAGAAAATAAGCTGTGCCTTCTGAGGCTCTGTTGGGCTGAGTTTAAGGCTTTCAAAAGCCACAAGCCAACAAGCTGCTATGTTTGCCTACAGTAAAGACTTAACTTTTCTGATAATTATATTTTTATTTATTGCATTGTGACTAAATCTGATTTGGAGTTATCTTTTTTTAATATGACTAATGTCCAATGTAACACTTTAAAAACAGCCTTTTCTTCTTTGTTTCAAGTGTAGAGGAATGGGACAAGAAGTGCATATGGAAGTTGTGATACAATTGTCCTGCATTTTCAATATCTGTACTCTTACATATGTTTCAATCTCACATGCATTTTCAAATGTTTGCATGGTCTTGCCTGGTATATCTTGCAGTGCATTACAGCTTTTGATTTTGGCTTTACTTTTAAAGAGGCTATTGGTATCATCAAGGCTGGCAGGTCCCCTAGGTCACTGGTTTGTGGCAGAGCAGTCCTGGTGAAGGGCCCTTTTCTGGGAATAAGAACTTCCACCTCTGTGCCTTAGTCAAACCCAGCCCAAGTTTGTTAACCAAGTTTGTGGCATGCCTCAAATCATGCTTGTTCTGTAGAGAAAGATGGTAGTGTGTGCATTGGATAGGTGTATTACTGATTGGAGGGTTATTTTACTTTCATTTTGTATAGATACTCTTTTTACTTAGAAGTCTCTAGAGGTAGATCACTAGGAGTGCAATGTCAGAAAGCAATTGGTATTGCAGTACTGGACATGTGAAAACAATGCAATTTCAGTATTACCTGTATAAGGGGAAGGGGGAGTTAATTTGTGTTTCTGCCAGTATCTGTAATGGCAGGGGAGTGTCCAGAGGTTGAAGACATACATGTAGATGACTAAAAAGATCATATGTCTTATGAATACGTGTTTAGCATCTTGAGAAACTGGACAGAAAACTTGCATGTAATTCACAGTATTCTTCCCATCCCCATCGCCCTCATTAAAAATAAGTAAGTTAGGTAAAGCAAACCATCCAAAAGTAAGACTGTTAAATTTTAAATAAATGTATCCCATTTTTGTAATTTCAAGGAGTGCATATTTTTTCCTATCATCCTGCCACATTTTCAAAGGGTCTAATATAATTAGTGTAGTTTACTTTCAGGTTTTCTAAAACCTTCTTTTAAAAAAAATACTGTATATTTTTGTTGAAAACAGCTCAAAGTATGATTTTTATTTTTAGATAATTTTTCTTCCTTAAAATAGGCACTCAGAACAGAAGTTCTCTGTCAACAATACCAATTGCTTTGCTACCTCAATATTATGAAATTTATTGAGCTTCTAATATATTTATCAGATAGTTTCCATGGCATTAAAGAATTGCTGTAGTGGCAACAAAAGAGCGTTGCATAGTCAAAAAGGGAAAATCTCTTTTCACTTGCTGTTTGCTTTTTATCATTATATGATTTCCCTATAGTTGAGATTTTATTATAAGCTTTTCTTATGAATCCTGTCTATAGGTCAAATGCTGAATTTCCTAAATAGTAAAAAATCCTACCAACTCCAAGACTCTTGACTAAGTGAGAACTGCAAGATGTGCACCTTCTTTTTTAAATACAGCTACTTTTGATTTTTTTAAAAGCTCCTTCATCATAAAAAAGTCTGGCTTTTTCAGACTTACAGATACCGCCTTCAGAACTGTACATATGGGAAATAGTTATGATTTGAGTTGTAGAAGAAGAAAGATGTAGCTTCTATCTTTTGTTGACTTCCATGGGGGTTGGCTGCTTATCTTTTCTGTGCCTCTCTCCATTTGTGAAATTTGGAATGCTTTACAGATATCAATAAACTGTTAATAATATACCTAAGCTAAATACTTTCTCCTAATTTATAAACAGGAATCTAGGGTCATAGTAGTTATGACTTCAAAATAAAATTTTGCTTTATTTCCATAGTTGGAAATAGATCCCAGGACTCCTGATTCATTGCGTGGAAGAAACGCTGGAACTGGGTTTGTGCTGTACATAATCAATGGTGAATCAAGCATCAATTCTGGAAGTACTTTTAGGAATTTTGTGCCCGTTCTGGTTGAAATAAATCTGGACATAATGGGCCATCTCTGTGTAAGATTTGGGAATAGGGCCACAATCCCAAAAGGGAGAAGGACCTAGCCTATTTATTATTTTTTCTTTAGATGTAAGAGGTTCTTGTCATATGTAATTAATTTTTTCACTTTCTTTTGTGCTCTTGACAGTTGTTTTTTGAATATATACTTAACTTTCTTTTTAATTTTTTCAACATCCGGTGGTTGTAGAATAATTCTTTCAAATAATCTTAAAGGTTTCTGGTTGTTTCTAAAAAGTATTTGTTTGATGGTGTTTAGAAAGGACCATATACTTATATTCTGTCTTTGTGAATTTTTCTCTGCTTGTTATTGTCTCCCGCATTTGGAATGTAGTTTTGTAGAGCTACATTTGTAGAGAATGGCATGTGTAGAAATATTGACTTGAAATTAAGATCATAGTAAGAGAATACCTCCTTACCTTAACAGTGTATTAGCGAAACTGCAGATGGTGAGAAATTCTGTCAGCTTAGCCCTGATCTTCTAATGTTTCCATTCAGTTATCTTTATTTATTTCTAAGTCTCTTTAGGTCTGGTGATTTTCCTATAGCCGTGGTGGTAATTTTTTATTTGCTGGGGGGGGGTTGTTTTGTTTTGTTTTTTAACCTGCAGCCTTAAGTGTAATTGTTTTACTTGCGGAATTTCTCAGTCTACCTTCTGGGAATGTTAAGTGGTGATCATTCGTACCTTTTCCTTTTCTTTTTTCTTTTTTTTTTTTTTTGTTTGTTTATTTTTAAAGTGAACTAACTTGTAATCGCTGTGTAAAATGTATTTCTGTACTCTTCACAAGATTGAGTCTAAAATCTTGGTAATTTTCTGCAGGAATGTTTAGACTTTGCCATCATCAGAAACTTTTGTTTTCAGTCTCTATTTGTACAGCATGTCCCTATAATATGTTTCCCAGTATTATTTATTTCTCTAATAATATTACAGTTTTCTTTTCTGTGTCCAAGTGTAACCCTATGGGCCTGTAATAGAACCTCCTGTTTCTGTAATAAGTACCTCCTTTATATTCCTTTCCCAAAGTACCTTTGACAAATACAAGTTCTGGTTTAGCCATGCAATTATTTCTATATAGTATACATGATTGTTGAAGTATAGTGCTGCCTATATAATTGATTATGATATGGAGCTTTACTGTTGTGAAAGGTACATTTTCCATATCTGGAATTATGTGTGTATTTATAAAATCTGTGTTTGTGTATTAAATCTGTATAATATACGCATAAATGTGTATAATATATATCTGTGTATATAAGTTGTGTATATAAGTTGTATATATATTTAATGTCATATATAAATTTTAGGTTTTGCGCTTATTTAATTTTCTGTTTTGTTTTTAACATTCAATACTTATAATGGGATACTACTACTGTTCGTTGGTAAAGCTTCATAGGAAGCAGTCCCTTCACGTTCATCTGTTGTAAGCTACTGCCTCCCTGAGAAAAGAGCACTTTCATTTATGCTTTCTGGGGAGTGGGAGGAGGACAGAAAACTATTTTTAGATTCAGGGTAACTTCCTTTCACCTACAGTTTTTTCATTCAAGTTATTACTGTTTCTTTGGCTCAATCAGGCAAAAATCCTTAGAAGTAACAGATGAGAGGACTCGCTGAGTTCAGTGAGTTTTGGTAGGGTTGGTCATTTATGGATTAGTGGTGAGATCACGTAATCTTGGTAACTGCCTGATTCACAAATATCAGCAAATGGGCACACATTACTTCATAAAAGGTTAAGGCAAATCTGTTAGAAAAATACTAGAGTCTTCTTTCAGAAGGATATGCAGTTTGAAACCTCGCTGGTTGTGTCAGTCTTCATTGCAGGTGTAGTTGCATGAGCGTTTTTTCTGGTGGCAGAGCTTCTTCCTAAGCATAGGAAGTTCCTAAGCATACACCACAGAGCACTGCCTCTCATCTGTGCCGAGACGAGTGTCTGTGGGGCCACAATGTAAACCAGATTGTTAAAAACATTTTGCCTCCTCCTAGTTTTAGTGATGTGCTTGATCCTGTGTCTTCGCAAACAGTTAATTCAGCAGAACTGAAATGATGGTGAACTTTTACATAGGGTTGGTAGCTTCTGTGCGTGTGGTTTTCTGCTTAAAAAACAAAACCAAAAAAGTAAAAATTGCTGCAGGTACAGTCTAAGGATCTTTATCAAGCATTTTCAAAAGATAAGGCAGCTGTCCAAAGAACCAGTGTAAAATACGTTTGTGCCCTTAGTTGTTGCACTTGATTGAAAAAATTGTTTTGAACCAAGTCTTGAAGTCAAGCTACAGGGGAATCAGTTTTGATCAGGAGTAATAATGATTTACAATAATGGAAGATTTTTCACCAGTAGGTTTTTCTAATTGATAGTGACGTGTGTATAATTTTGAAAATGTATATATTCTTAGATTTGTTTAATATAACAATGTATTTTTTCAATCTCCTGTAGAAAGTTTATTTTTCAAGTCACAGTATGTCTGATACTAACTCTATTATATTAAGTTGTATTGCTTGAAAACAAAGTATGTAGTATTATAATTTTATTTTAAAACATTTTAACATTTTATGATGTTTTTGTTAATACATTTTTACAAAAAAGGATAATTATTTTGCATTTATGTCCTTTATTAATTTTTACCACTATTTTTTCCTTTCTGATCTATATGACAGGTTCTTAGCTGTGGTATTTTCCTTGCATGTAAAGTGCATGGTCCTTCCCCTAGCATCTGCAAGAGCAGAGAAAGGGAAGAGAAGGAACACAGTGTAACAGAGTTGATGTACCTGGTTAAATGGGCAGAAGGTGAGAAAGTGAAAGGGATCCTTTCTGGATCGCTTCCTGAAAGAAAAAATAGAATAGCAGATTGCTGTAAAGTCTGTTGAACATCATTGGACATATTGCCAGCTCTTCTGTAACAGTAGCTTCTTGTGTTCCCTGATCTAAAGAGCTTGTTATAATAACTTAATGATGGACTTCAGAATTGACCAAGTTGTGAGAGGTGGAGGCAAGCAGTTTGTTATACTTATTATAAAAGTTTGTGCATAATTAGGGTTTTTTTGAAGATTTTTATGAATTTAAAAAGATCTATCTGCTGCAAAACATCAGTCGCAGACTTAACCTTCCTTACTTGATGGGTATTTTGCACAAGCTAACGTAAGTCATCAGTGGCATCTCAGGGATGATGAATAAATACAGATAACTGTGTGTACCTACTTGTAAAAGTATTAATTTTAGGACTTGAAACCCCAGTTGGAGATAATGGTTAAGTACTCAGATACAGTAATTTTTATTCAGAAAAATCAGATACCTTCATGAAGACTAAGGTTAAGCTGAAATTGTATGTTGTCTGGAGAAGTACTTTACTGTCAGATTTTGATTTAAGTAATGAAATAAATGTAACTTGTATAGTTATCCATTTTATGCTTTTCATTGTGAATAGTGGCTAGGTATAAATGTAATTTGTGTAATGGTAAGGAAGCGATTCTTTAGGTATTCTTTTATCATAAGGTTAAGAAGATCTGTCATTAGAATTGTTATTTTCATTGGGTTTCTAGCTCTTTTTGAGGAGCATCACAAAAAATGTTTAGTGTCATTAAGAAGAAATAACTGTGGTTTGTGTTGGGTGTGGTCTGTAGTTTTCTGTGGGATTCCTGGAAGATTTTGAGGAAGTTTTAGGGATACGTTGTGTGAGATCTCTTTATTTTTTCACCATGCTTGTGATATCTACCTGATCTGAGCTGGCCTTTTATTATTTGGGATTTCTGTGCCTCTTTGCAGTGTCATGAGTTTAATTTAATATTATCCTGACTTTCTTGGCTTCTTTTTTTGTGTGTGCTTGTACCAAACTTGGATTTTCAAGTTGTAAAATGCAGGTGGCAGTAAATTTGTTTGTTGCTTTCAAGGTTTTGAATATATTGTCATATGGATTATGTTGTCAAGGAAGACTACTGCAAGTTAAAGTTCTCATATTACAAATTGATATTGGGGATAGTCAGAAACTGAGGAAAGGATGATTCCAGATTTTAGAGGAATTAAATATTCTGATTTTTCTTTTATGTGGTTCAGTAGGATGTAATGTGAATGCATAAACTTCCATTAGTTTTCTTTGCAAGTTTAGCTCATGTGCTCTTTCACGTTCCAGCAGCAGGGCATAGATGTTATATGCAGACTGTTTTTAAATAAGAAAGTATCTAGTAAGTGTTTTCTGACTTGAGTTTTGAACAGTTAACCTTGTGTGTTTATAGAGAATGTATTTTCCCCTGTATGTGGGAACAAAGGTGCAAAAGATGGTTATTACAGCTGAGACAGTACTTGAATCACTATAGAGAACATAACTTATTTGTTGAATATTGTCAGTGTTACCAAGGGAGAATAAATTTGGCAGCTTGTTATCTTTGGTGTTTTCAAATAACATTTTTGGGATAGCTTTTTGAAGTTGAGGTGGTACTGTGTTACTAGTAATCTTTGTTCTCCTTCACTGTCCCTTTATTCCACCCAGCCCATACTTCTCCTTTCTTCTTCTTTGCTTGTTCTTTATCACTGCCTGCCTTACTCCCACTTTCTGCTTCTTCCTATAACCTCTGATGGATACAATTCACTTATTTTTCCACAAGAGGGTGATAAAACTCACTCATACATGTGAAAACAAGCACTCCAGGTGGAGTGGGTTGCAGAAGTTATTGAAAATCTCAATATAATAAAATTAGCTATATTTATAAAGAAAAAAAAATGTCTGTTCATCTTCTTAAGCTCCATCAGTGTGTTACAGTGGTTGTTTGTCTGCACTTCTGGAGACAAGACTAGACCTGTCTGGATGGAGATCCACCCGGTGAAGAGCATGCCAGCTCCATTCTGCCTCTATTGCAGTAATCAGACCTTACTGCAAGACAGTCTTCCCTTTCTATTATTCATGCAATAATTTTCCTTGTCCTTTCTCTTCCATGCACTCTGTTGATTTTTTTTTTTTTTTTTTTTTTTTCCTTTTTGCCCCCTCCTGCTTATTATTAACAGAAACGGAACCTCCTTCCCCACCAATGCTAAGAAACTGCAGTGGTTGAAATTTCTACTCATCTTTAAAAAGTGCAAAAAGGGTGAAAAGGCAAGGCAAAGGGAGAGAGAGAAAATAGCCACCACTGTGATTTGCCTCTAATAGAGGATCTTAGTAGAAATGTCTGTCTGCTTTTGGCAAAACCTAGACTTAACAGGTATTTTACTCAAGATTAAAAGCACTCTAGTTTCTCTTTTTAGGACTAGAAAGGATGATGGAGAGAAGTGGCTATTAGTCCTTCTGAGCAGAGTAGCTCCAGAATTGTCCGTCTTAAGTGATGGAGATTGTGGCTAAAGTTCTGGCACCTGGGTTTGGCTCTTGGAAAAGCGGTGCAATTGTCTCAGGGTATGTTGGATGGCAAAGGTACGGGAGCAGACCTATTAGGTATGTGGGGGAGCGTTGGGATGCAGACCTTTTTAGATGCACTTTGAGGAAAAGGTAGTGTATCAAGGTGGTTGTTAGCCTATATTTTGGATGCCATAAACTCAAAAAAAGTGTCTGTTGCTGTAAACCACTTTAGAATATCCTCTGAGCTGCCAGATTAAATCTCATTAGCCACAAATAAAAAGAATTGCAGCAAGTCCCTTAGCATTAGAGAAATGAGCAAATGGGATCTATACTGTGGGTTAGGCAAAAGCTAAGCAGTGAAAAGGCTCCTCGAAAAATTCAGGACACTTCATGGTGGTAAGTCAAAAGGAGTCCTGGCAAGGAAGGGGAAAGGAACAAAATGCTTGACGTTATGTTTACCCCATCCTTCCATTAACTGTGAAATTTCAGGTCACGGAGTGAAATTTCTCACTTTTCCTTAATTTCAGGAAAAACAAATAAATGCCCCAAATAATAAATAAAAAAGATGCAGTCTTTTAAGAAAAGACAACCACAGAGTCAGTGATCTCAATATTTTGTCTCCTTCTAATAGTAGGAAATTCCAAAGGCAGGAGAAATGTGTTGAATTTCCCAGGACAAGTCTGTTCCTCTTCCTGTTCTTTCACTGTCCTGTTGTCCCTAAACTACCACATCCATAATGCGCACAGTCAAGTTCAACAAACAAGATTTGGAACGCGTTGCTGCGTGGGCCAGAAGGGCCAAGTTTGAGGTTCAGGTATCTCTAAATCTCAAGTGGGACAGATTTTTCCAACTAACATACTTGAGGTGGACATCCCCACCTCAAAGCAGCCCTTCTACAAAAGAAAAAATAAACACCACAAACCCCAAATCACTGTTAGAATTTCTGTTTATGCTTCTGAGCTGATTCTGAGAGAGTGCAAGGGAATTGGAGAGATTCTGGTTTATATTAGCAATGTAAAAGTATTTTTCTTAAGTTTTCAGGGTATTCTCCTAATGAAGGAATGCCATAATATCTAGAAACAGAAGTAAGTGGCTAGAAGCAGGTTTTGAAGTATCTCTAAGCAAGTTTCTTTTATTTCCTGCTTGGTAAGGAACAGTCATTCCTGTTGCAGAAACTTTCTTAATCAAAGATTTTGCAGAGAGGAGGATTGACTTGCCCCTCAGAATAGATTCTGAGGTGACCTCATTTGACATGAGTGCATCGTTGGTCTCCCCTTGTTTTGCACAGTTGATCCTAGCATGAACAGGCATTGCACCACAGCAAAAATTCATTTGAGAGCCAACATCTTCAAAGTTATTTCACTTGGGGTGAAATGTGCCAAAACTTCATGGTCAATAAAAAGCAAATGGTTTGGAAATTAACATATTTTAATGTTTATTTGTTTTTGGATAAGTACTACACTTCTGCATTAAAAACCCTGATATACAATAATAAAAGACAGGCTGTTCTTTCATTACAGTTGGTCTTTTTAGATAAAGCATTCAGTACTTGGTAATATTGTTGCCCATGTAGTTTTAAATGTCTCAAGCAACAGGACCTATCTCGTGTCCAGAGCTGCAGCAAAGATAGTTGAATAGAGTGCCCACCCGTGTGTGCTCATTTCGGGAGAGGAGTCAAATGGGTGAAAGGGAAGTAATTCAGCCTTCCCCCCCACGCCTGGATTCAGTGGCTAGATAGACAGTGCCTCCCCCTCTTTTGAGCTCATGCTGCATTTGTGGTTAATGCAGTTTTTCTGCGTTGTTGTTTCCCAGGTTTCTTGTCCATATTGAATATCTATATTTGGGATTATTTTTCCCAGATGTATTAGTTGGTGTTTTTCCAAACTGAATTTTACTTTATTTTCTGGATATGTAAGGAATTTGCTTAGGTTCCTTTGTATTATTTCTGACTTTACTGCTACTCAAAGTTGCCTATTTAATATCCTCAAAAGATGTTATCTATATGCTATTTTAATCATATAGATCATTAAGGAAGTCATTAATGTCTGGACTAAATTGATTCTTATATCTCACTGGCATTTCTTTCCAGTTGGATACTTTGAGCTTTTTATCTCTCCATTTCTAGACTTTTCGGCAGTACTGTGTTTTTCTGTTTCTCCTATCCAAAAAAATTGGAATCGGTTCTAAACGTAGGACTTTTGGGGGAAACAGAAGTGTGATTCATGGTGGAATGTAGTAAACTTTGTAAATCCAATCACAATTGAAATTTAAGCTGTATTATAATCATTGTGTATATATCTTCACATTGATTTCAATATGCTGTCTTTGTACTTTAATTTGTACAGTAGTAGTTCTTAAATGATGAATTATTAAGTAAATATTTTCCTAGTGGAATATGCTTTCTATTTTTGTATATCAACTTGAGAACAGAATGTGATTCCTTTCTGTAGGGTCAGCTATTTGAAATACTTGCCTGTGTTTGTTCTAACTGCATAATCTATAATCCTCAATATGTCTTTAATCCACTTTATCTCCTACAGAACTACATCTTTGGAATAGGGAAGAATATAGTATGATAGATAGAATTTAAGGGTATAAAGTTTGGGAAGATTAAATCAATTTCTGAGGTCAGTATTGATAGGCTTTGGCAAATACCAGGTAGAAGAAATGACTAGTTAAGAAAATTAAATACTATTTATATTTTTATTCCTATGGAGTGAACAAATAATAAGTAACAAAGAAGTTTTACAGTATTTCGTATCTGGAAATATGATAAAATCAAAAATGGAATTTACCACCTGGCTAATCTTAAACATCTCCTGCAGTGTTAAGAGAATTGATTTATTTTCTTTTGATTCTTTATGGTTATTGTGTGAAGTCGAATTGAACTTAAAAATGTTTGCCTTTCTACGCGTGACTAAGATAGAAACCAGAGTGCAAGTTTCTTAGCACTGACCACTTGAGATTGAGTGGATGCATTAACCTGGAATAAATTTAGCCGTGGATTCAAGGAAGGGTGTATGTGTGCATGCACACGTGTGTTTAGAAGTGCGTTCTGGTATTAGTTAGTAGTGTTTTTGGCAATTTGGTGTGCTGGTTTTGTGAAGGGCTGCACAAGAGCTTCTGTTGTGATTGCTTCATTAGAATAATGGAGGAGAAAAACTTGAAAAAATTGCATGTAGCCTACATGTCTGAATAGGCAAAATGTGACCCCTTAACAAAATTATTGGTGCTGTTGGGTGGTGTCTATTTTGATGGACTTGATAAACTGCATTTTTCAAGTAGGAGAATAAGGGAAGACCAGTCATCAACAATCAGCTACCAAAAATTCAGAAGATTTTTTTAAGTAGCCCCAAACAAACTTCATTTAAAACCACTATTTTTGTGTGTAAATTTCAGGTAGATTATTTTATTAGGTGAGTATCGAAGTGTTAGATGCAAATAGAGTTGACCTTTTTTCACAAATGTTGCTGTTGCTTTTGTATGTTTTGGTAACTGATAGCAATTGAAGATCGTTAAATAAAACAAGTTGTCAAAGGTCAGGTTTCTGTGCTTGTCTAATACTAAGGTATTAGGTACCATTTGTCAGGGGACAATGGATTTCTTATTTCACCTAGTGACAACTAATCTGATTTTACAAGATCTTTGGGTTTGGGGGGTGAGGTGGGGATAGTGATCATGTTAAATGGCAAACTTAAACAGCACAGGTTTTTGTTAA
Organism: Fulmarus glacialis; assembly: GCF_000690835.1. Lineage (NCBI taxonomy): Eukaryota > Metazoa > Chordata > Aves > Procellariiformes > Procellariidae > Fulmarus > Fulmarus glacialis. The sequence continues at coordinate 17,790 of NW_009203238.1, read as the reverse complement.
TGAAGCCACACCACAGGTTTTTGTTAATGAAGCCACACCACATAGCAGGCCTGGGTTCAAACACCACCAGTACTTCTTTTTATTTTTTTTTTTATTGTAGTTGGTGTTAAACACAAATATTCCTGGTTTCGTATTTTAGAAGAAGATGAAGATCAGCAATGTTAAGTAAACCTGGCACATCAGTCCTAATGTTTGTTGTTCTTACAAATGGCTGGGAACACGCGTAACAATGAAACCCCTGCATTCTTATAATACTAAACAGAAGGAAAAAGTTAGTGTGGAATTTCAGCGTTCTACATTTGTAAAACTTCTGAGAATCCTTCGAGGAGGTGTAAATTGCAGGGAAGCTTATTTACATGAGTAGAGATTTCGTTTATAGAAAAAAAAAGATACCATGTAAAGCAGCATGGTCCTTGCTTGTTACTTGCCCTTAAAAATGATTCCATCGAATCCCTTCCCTGGAAGGGATGGGAACTGGCTAACAGGGCAGCAAGTGAATCTGAACACAAAAATGTCTACTACTTCACCTGCATATGCCATTGGGATAGCATCCATGTGGCTGCAAGGAGGGAAGGCCTGCAGAACTGACTTCCACTGCTGATAGAACTTAATTTTATTTTTTCCAGTGAGGAAATAAGTGGGAATTTGCATTTTTTCCTTTTAGACAACGAGAAGTTTTCTACCAGCTTCACTGCTTAAATTCATATTGTGCTTTCTGTGCTGCCATACCATTTTCAGTAAAAGAGCAGTTGCATGGAGACAAAGAGGCTGCTGATTTAAGTCTCAATAGAGAAGTCTGTTAGGCTTCAACTGTGGGAGGATACTAAATGTAGCTAAGAGGTTGGCAGATGCTACCTGGACCAAAACTACTTGAAAATATTAAGCAGCTGTTTAGTAGGTTTGCCTAAAAACTGTTTAATGACTGGAAGAATTGCTGGGAAAAATATGACAGAGGAGTTTTGGTTTAAAAATGTACTTATTGTCTGGATGTAATTTGCTGTTCATGTTGAATAAAAAAAAAAGTAGAGTTCAGCTACAAAAATTTTGCTAGTGTTGATGTGAGGGGAAAAAAAATCCAACCCAAGCTCTTCTTTCTCTACCCACCTGTCTTGCAATTTTTGGTAAATTATGTCAGTTTATGCAACATTTTGGCTTTCCTTTTCAAAGGGAGTAATACTGTTTCTGTTTATGTAAGTTAAGCTGAAAGCTGTGGAGTGTTGTCTTTTGAAGTTTTCAGAAAGCTCAGTGTATCTGCTGCTATTAATGTTTTTCTAAGCTATAACACTGTGAAAATTTACTTGAAGGGTTTATTTTGCGCTGCAGCCTTTGAGAGCACTGTAAGGAGGCCAGAAGCGAGGTGGTGCGACTGGGCCTGAATTTCTCCCGGGTGCTTGCAGAGCTGTGTGTACGGCCCGAGAGGGGAAGCTTTCTTCATCTGCACCTTCCTCATCCCTGCAGTGGCCTCCTCTGCAGGTTGGATAGTCCTGGGAGCTGCCCTGGTTTCTCGCCTTCTTGCCGAGCTGGAGTGTAAACGCTCTTTAGCCTTATAATTTCTGACCTGTGAGATGCTGTATGGGACGCATGAAATGAGCTACCCCAGCATTTTTGGTTTGTTTTTCCTTTTGGCGGGTGGACAGGGGAGATAAAAAAGTTGTGTGAAGCTGTTGTGCTGCATGACTAAACTAGAGAAAAGGCCTAAGGAAGCCATTGCTCAGGACCAGGGTAGTTAATTTAAGCAGGGAGTATGAACTTCTAATTCATTTCTAAGTGCGGTTCCCTTTATGACCTGTTCCATGGGGAGAGTTGATTACAGGATCTCTGTGCTGGGTCATTAAATAGTTAACATCAATGGAGATATTTATGCTTCAGAAGCTGAGATTTGCACACGTGTGGGTATAAGCATTTCCAGTAGAAAACATTTGATACTTAACCTGGAAAAAAGTCAAAAGAGGTGATTAATGTTTTGTAGCTTTGGAATAGGTTTAATTTTGTGTGCCTAAAGCTTCTGGCAGGTGCTGTAGAAACTAGGGGGAAAAAAAAACCTTTTCAGCGTGTCCCACCCATACTTCTTCACATAGAGCCACAAAATAATATTCAAATGAACAAGAATCTCTTGATTGAATCTAAATGGAAAATGCAGTTTTCCATGGCCTAATTATTCTAGAAATGATCATTCCATTGTAGGCAAATTTAACTAAAACCTAGGAGATTTCTGCAAAATTATCTGAAAGAAAAAATACTTTTCTCTTTTAAAGTGAGGCAAAGAAACAGCAAGAGCTTTTTCACGGAGTCTGTGTTGATCTATCTCGGCTACTAGTTCTGCTTCTGATAGAAAGGATTTTTAAATTTTCATAATACGTTCTTTGTCGTTTGCTTACTATTTTGTTTGTTACTATATTATACACTAACATGGCTAAAATTTCTGTACACCCAGTTTCATAAATTTTCAATTTTTCTTGTAGAATTTCTAAAAATTTATTTCTGAAAGTGTGCACTTTTGCCCATGTGAAATGGTTGCTTTAGAACTTCTTTAGTGGTCCCTTGCTGTTTGTCAGGGGTGTTTTTTGTCCCCTGGATCAGCCTTTTGCTTTGTCCGTGAATACCAGCCCAAATTTGGCAGAGTTCTGAGACGGCGGAAGATTATTTTGTGTAACAGCTAGATAGGGTTATCATAATTAAGAATGAGCAGGCATTTTAGCATCTGTTATTAACAGAGTGTGCATGTGTCATCCTCACAGAGCAAATGAGGATGATTTGTTTCCTCTTAGGTGTGACAGAGGCATCAGTGTTACTTCTCTTTGTGGCACTGGTAAGATCAATACTGGGATGCATCATGGGGTCTGGGACCTGGCATACTTGAAGAAGCTACAGGAGAATGAGAGAGATGTAGACCCATTAAATAGTCGAAGACCCAGAGAAAATGCCTTATGCAATACAATTTTAAAAAAAAATCTGTTTGAATAGTTTATCAAAAAGCTTGAGAGCAGATATGGTCATAGTGTCTTATGGGGAGAAAATACTGGTCAAATACAAGAAGAGCTAATGCTGTCGGCTAAAGCCAGAAATTAGGCATGCGTTTTTAATAATGAGGAAAAATATGTGCTGGCAGGAACTATTTAAAGTGATCTTAGATTCTCTGTTTGTGTGCTTCCAAATCAAGAGTCACGACTTTAAGAAAAGTTGTATTTTAGTTGAACACAAGTTACCAGACTTAATTCACGGAGGGTTGCTTCATTAGGAAATGTTAGAGACTGTTTCATTTAGGTTAGACCATCTGCTCTGGTAGCCCCTTCCAGCTTGCATTTTTCTAAATCTGCAGCTGTAAGACCCCAGCCATTTCAGAAGCTTTGAAAGAAAGGCAGTAGGGATTTGGGAAGAAAAGCAAGGCTTTCATGAGTTAGACTAGTTGGATATTTCCTTGGAGGAATTAGACTTTGTTGTTTCCTCTACTCTGTGTATCTTGGGTCATGTTCTGCTAGTTGTTCAGAACTGGTTGCTCTTTTTGCTGCTCAGCCTGAGACACTGGGTCGTGATTTACAGAATGGATGGTGACTCAAAATGCAAGTGAACTTGGTGGGAACTAGTCCTGAATACTACATAGGGCTAAGTCAACATTCAGAAAAATCAGGATGTCTCAAATTGGGCGTTGAAAATTAATGGATGCTTTTAATCTGAATCTTTTTATTTCTCAATGTTCTTTTAAATTAGTATCTTGTGAGTAATACAGCATAAAAATGACAGTCTTTAAGAATGTTATTCTTGTTTGGTTTGAGAAAAACGAGATAAAAATTAAATATGACATTATACAAACTCTTAAGATTCACTGCTTTTATTACGGCTAAATAACTGAAAGATTGCTTTAATCTTATTTTAATAGAAACAAATCTGATTGAATTCTTTTTGTTTTTCTTTTCAAAAATCACAGACTGTCACAAACATTTTTAAAAGTCTTGATTAAAGGTAATGATGCAGCCTAGTGAAATTAGGGTATGATCCAGACTGGAGCACCGTCGCTTCATTGGTTCATCTTGAGCGTGAAGTCCCTTCCTTCTCAATCAGATTTCTTTTTTTAAAGTAATAAAACCTTTAAATTAATTATTCTGGTTTTTAATTCATTATAATAATTCATTATTTCATTATGCAAAATTAATTTTTCTTCCTAGGAATAGTGTGCTGTGTTTTTAAAATTTTTTTTACTGAAATCCATAGTTCATTTTGTTGCTTCACCAGACCTGTTTCTTCTCATTAACACATTTTAGCAAGCCTCACCAGGTTAAAGTAGGGCTGTAGATTTAAAATAATTTTAAACTGCGATCGGCTTAAGCTCTTCTATTTTTTCACTTCCTTCTGCCTGCCCTGCGCACAACTATCGTTGCATGCCCTTTCTCCCCTCTTTCTTCACTGCTGGGGAGAACGCTGGTACCACGTGCATTTGTGATCTTCATTGTCAACTGAAAACAGTTCAGTGGCAAATGCCTTGTATGTTCTCTTGGTATTCCCTTCCTTGGGTCAAAATCTTAGGGAATATTAAACAACTTCTCCCAGTACTGTGAAGTGCTATTTTACAGAGCAAAAATGTTCATCTGTGTGGACTTTCGGTATATTTTTTCCACTAGTTTTGTGGTGTAACATGCAGTAATTTATTGTGATATGTTACATGCCCTTACACTAACTTTTGCCCTTCTTAGGCATTTGCCTTCCCATTTCCCAACAAATGTCTTAAAAATAGTCAAGCAGATCACTGAAGGTAGAAGGGAATGGCTGCCCTTACAGAAATGTGAAACCTCAGAGATGCTGATGATGTGATTTAAAAAAAGAAAAAAGAAAATTGAAAAGGAAATTTCATGGCTGTTTAATACAAACTCCTTAAAACTTGCTTTTTGGTTTGTTTTTTTTTTTTTTAAATGAATTTGGGGAAATGAAACACAATATGCTGATGAATCCACAATTTGTGGAGATTTGATATATACTTAAATACAGGCAGTGAATTGCTGAAATGAAAGCTGTTCAGCGTATCTTGTTAAAAAATGATTACGCTCTCCTCTGAAAATAAAGGACTGCAATTTGAGCCTGCCTTTTTAAAAATAGGCAACATTGTTTCAAGGTAGAGTTTGAAAAAGGAAGTAATTTGTAAAATGTTGAAATACAGTTCAGTGTCAAAGCAACCGAAGAATAAAATTACTCAAAATAAATAGTTGCTCTTATTTTGAAAGCGTGTCAAAGTGGAGGAGCTTTCTTTATGCATAGTTGCTATTGGCTGCACAAAACCGTCATTTCTGCGGCTAATGATAGATAGGAATATTAATAATATAATTCATGCCTTGTCATATTTTGCTGCTTAATCATCTTGTTTGGCACTCCCCCGGCCGTGTTCTGTGTGGCCATAATTCAGGAATGAAAGCTCACTCGGGCAGTAGTATTACAGTCCAGTAATCAAAGAGGCTGGGATTATGCAGATAATGAAAGGACTGGCCAGCGTGTGTTTACCCATGAAAACTGGAGTGAAGTTAGAGACAGTAAACAGCCGGGGAGCTGCCTTCCGCGCCGGACGATGGCCGTCGCTCCTACGTCACGGCTGCTTTAAAGATCCGGGGTGGGTAAGCAGAAACCGAGAGCGCTCTCAGGTTCAGGAACGTGTGTCAGCAGTATTACTTCGAGTTTCCTTTGCTGAAGACTTACAAGTCTTTAGTAATGTTGTCTTTTGTATGCTGTTGCTGCTGTGGAAAGCAGTATTTCGAGGAGGTTGCTAATTTTTTGTTAGAAAATACTTGCTTTATAAGCAAACAGTTTCCTGGACATAAACATGAATTAGAAAGATAAAGAGGGGCTATAGCATGAATCTGAATGCAAATAAAAGAGAAAACCAGTATTTTTTTTGTTTTCCTTAATTTTTTGTTAACAACTGCGGTTTTAAAATCTAAACCTAACATTTTCTCAGAGGCTAGCACTGAACTTTGTGAATCGCTTGTGATTCAAAGCATTGCTGGATAACTTTTTTTTTATATTTTGGAGTAGAAAGCAATTGCTTGGCTCGAGGCTGAAGGTGGATGTAGTTGGCGGGCACTGTAACAGATAAAATGATGAGAGGATAAAAGGAAGTATCTAAAACAAATGAAAGGGGAAAATAAGTTTGGTTGGGTTTTGTTTGGTTGGGGTTTTTGTTTTGTTTTGTTTTGTTTTTTTAAACTCAAGAAGCCCTTTCCCTCTTTTGGTTTATAAATGGTGTTTCATCTTTAAGTAGTGTAGGTTCTTCCAAGATACCCATGATTTTTTGTGAAGTGGTTTTACTCTTGTCAATGCATGAATAACAAATAATAGAATGGGTGGGGAGGAAGTTGATTGTAATTTGACTTAAAAGCATGAATGTTTTGACCTCAGCGATTGGCAGTTTGAAAAGAATGATTTGCTGTGCTGTTTGTGTGAGTGTTGGGTTGTTTAGTGTTAATCACCATCCAGTTATGAATATAATTTACTCGTTGGACAAGTGAATTAGACTATAGGCTAGTGTTGGACTTTTAAACATACCTTCAGTAAGCACTCACATTAAAAGAAGGGATGTTCTTTAGAGTGCTACGTTGATGGAAAGAAGCAGTATTCATCTTGTGGATGTAATGAAGGTAAGGTTCTTCAAATTGGAGACATCTGAAAAAATAAGAAATTTTTATTTTTTATTATAATTTCTTATACACTTAAAAGATGGATTTCCTGAGATACTATTTTGAGTGACTACTCATTGTGAAATTTTCATGCATAATCAAAGGATAAGGTGTTGGTGGTTTTTTGGTTGGTTTTTTTGTTGGGTTTTTTTGTTGTTTTGCTTTTTCTAATTGTTTATGGTTTAGGTTCTAAGTTTTGAGTAGGATGCTTTTTGTTTGGTTTATAACTTGAGACAGTTTTCTTCAGCAGCTGTAAACGGCAGGTATAATTTAAAAATACTTTGTCTATGCATGCTGTAGCAAAGCAGTGGACTCAGAGGAAAGCTGATCCTTATTTTTTTAAATGATACTTTTATTTGACTTGTATTTACAGATGTATGATGAACTTTATGAGGCAGTGAGTGAAATTAGATCAACTTAAAACCTGATCCTATATTCAGAGTTCTTCTAGCCTTGAGAGCCGGTATAATTTAAAAATACTTTGTCTATGCATGCTGTAGCAAAGCAGTGGACTCAGAGGAAAGCTGATCCTTATTTTTTTAAATGATACTTTTATTTGACTTGTATTTACAGATGTATGATGAACTTTATGAGGCAGTGAGTGAAATTAGATCAACTTAAAACCTGATCCTATATTCAGAGTTCTTCTAGCCTTGAGAGCCCTAAAATCTGAGGAAGCGTAGGGTCAGTCTCCATGTTGTAACAGTTTTTCCTGCATTTCAGAATTAAGACCGGTTGTCGTGTTGTTCAGAAAGAAGTCTAATTATATTTAGACTTCTTCTAGTATAATCAAGACATTATATAGTCTTGATTATATTAGTACTTTGTCTGATTAAGGATTGCTGAAGCAAGTTCACTATTTGAAAGGTCGGCATGTAAAGGGAGATGTGTCTTAATAATGTCTGTGTTACTGTGGCTAGTGTGATACGTGGTAACATTAACAAGGCAAGGGCTGATCTCTGTGTTGAAGGATGTTAAGAGGGACTGTATTTGTATTTTAATTCAAAAGAGAGATTGCAGTATATTTTATTTTTTGCACAACTTTTTGCTGAGTTTTGAAGTTGTCATTGAACATGCCAGGGCCCAAGTTGGCTCTCCTCCAGTTGGAGGTAGAGAATTACGTGCAGAATAAAGGTAAAATTGACTTCTAAAGACAAGTTAGAATTCCAGTTTTCCAAGTTTTTGTGTGAAAGTTATAAATCCAGAAGCTTTCGTACCAGTTGTGTGTCCTAAAATATTTCCATAGGGAAAAAAATATGTGTTTCTGTTTGGTTTAAGACAGGACACTGGCATTGTTTATTATGCATAATAAAAAAGAAGCTTAATTTCAAAATACCAGTCTAGTGGGAATTTTGTATGCCTCCTGTAAGCCTGCATATTCTATCCCTTGGACATTCAGAAAACGTTACGCGTTTCATTATTATTAATTCAGACATTTCTTCTGGTCATCAAATAGTTCTAAAATTCTTCTTCCTACAGATTCCAATGAGTTCATTACTTAATTATGAAAAAAACCTTCCTTTTTTTTTTTTTTTTAAAGCGCAGGAAGCCGAGAAACACAAAATGGCCCATGATTGTTATCTTAGATCTACCCAAAAGTAAAGGGTTAATGGCAGCTTGCTAAGTAGTGACAAGAAAAGGTAGGATGATCAGGGAAGGGGGAAAACCAAGGGAAGTTGTTGCTCAGTCGCAGAAGGAGGAAGCGGAGAGGAACTGGACAGACCTGTTGTGTAAGAGGGGCTGGGCTGTGCCAGGTGCAGTGCAGTGGAGGGGAATTAGAGCTCCCTGATACCCGGTCGGTACAGAGAAACGGAGAGAGCTCTGCTTCAGAGTGAGAATTTATTCTGCGAGTCAGAGAGGAGGGAAGTGCTACTGCGGGCAAACTGTTTGCGTATCTGAGCTTGCTCTAGTATCTACACCGCTTTTCCCTCAACTTTTTTAACTCTGAGCGCTTCGTAACATTGGAAAAAGAAGAAGAAAATTCAAGGATTACTTAGTATGCTGTTACTTGGAGATAGTGAGAACGTGGAGAAATGATAGTAAAATCTTCTTCCTGAACAGGTGAAGTACATTATTGTACAATAATACAACTTTGTTTGCCTTATGAGTACTTTAATCAAAAATACTGATGCATAAACTTGCGTCTGTCTACAAGCTGGTTGAATTTTGGAGTAATCTGATAGTTTTTCAGGTGATCTGAGCTATTGTCTACAAGCTGGTTGAATTTTGGAGTAATCAGATAGGTGATCTGAGCTATTAAAGGGAGGGCCGGGGGTAAATACTTGCACCATGAGTGCCCTAAGGTGGTGCCAATGCCTCAGGGAAGGATTATCTCGTAGTGGGAAGAGTAGTGCCCAAAGCAGAAGAACCTGCCATTTCCTCTTCATTGCACAAGCAGCCTTTTTTCATTTCCTCTGCCTTGCTGTATCCTGATTGAAACCTCGCATTAGGCCAAAGAAACCTGTGTGTCCAGGTAGGGCTGTGTGCAGGGAGAGAGGACAAACTGGGCTGTTCTTTGCACCTTATCTGAGTGAGGACAAACAACTCAGGAGAGCTCATCCATCTCTGGTAGGCCTGGTTGAGTGCAGATGACAACACTGAAATGGCAGAAAAGCCCCATGGGCAGTAGAGACCTGCGAGTCCAAGCCGGGAGGGAAGCGTGCTGGGTGGATGCATACCCTGGGAAGTCAGCAGTGTCCTCTCCTGAGACTAAGCCCAGCCCAGGGCATTTGGACTGATTGGAGCTGCATACCACCAGAGATCCCTTGAGACTCTAGGCTTGTCACAGATTATGGTAGCTCTGAGTCTGACTCACCTGCCTGCTGCATCTGCCTCAGAGATCGGAGGAGAGGAGCCTCCTTTAAAATGATCAATAACGTTCAGGCCTTGGTCCGTGCAAAAACTATTTTGGCTATGCCTGAACATCCCATGGAGAATGTGAGTATGTAACTGAGAATAACCGTGTCCTGTCCCATCACAGTTGTGTCCACAGCTATAAACTCCCCTACATTTTTCCAACATTTTGGATCAACAAGCATGAGGTTTGGGAGTTGAAGAAAGAGTGAGAGGGATGCTCTTGAGGTGGGTTCGAGGGCCCAGGTTTGCTGGTGCTCCTGTGATGGGCTCTGCTTGTCCTATGGGGGCTTGTTGTCCTGCTGCTCATTCCTTGCTCCCTCCAGGCACTGAATGTCCCTCACAGCGCTGTCATGGGAAGCAAGGATTCCTCATCGGTTTTGAGGCACCATACATTTGAACCAAAATAGATGTGCATGCCTTTTCTGTAATACAATTAACTTGAGTTCTTGCTGTATTACTTGAGTCCTCAGTCTGGACCAAAGTTGTACACAGCCATACAGAACTGTTTCTTTAAAAACAAAAATAACCCTGGCCAAACCAAACAAAACTAATGTGAGAGTGGAAAGTAGCGATGTGCAGGGCTAATGGTGGCGGTTTGCAGGGCAAGGATTTTGCAGTCTGCTACATGTTCATTCTTTTTGGCAGAATCACATTTAAAGCAGATCCTTTTTGCCTTCATCTCAAGTGAAAAGAAGTTCCTTTCTCAGCAAAACAAACCATCATAGAAGCATTCAGTTTCTCATTTGCAGAATAAATGATTTCAAGTTCTCTTGGGTCCACATGGAAAAAGTACTCCACCGTTTTACCGGATGCTGTGTTCTCCAAAACATCCCATTTTTTTAAATGGCTGTTTTTTAATTATCCACAGCTGAAGGCCCTTCCCTTTTCTCTTGGCAGCCTATGCAGTCTTTATGGGGTGGAACAGGATCTTTTTTTTGTCCTAGGAAATGGTATTAATCCTGCCAGTATTTAACTGAATCCAGGATTACTAATCTGTCAAAAAGCTCTGCTTTTAGTTTTTACAGATGATGTTCAGGACATCTGATGGTTGCATTCATGTTGTCAAAAATGCATGCTGTGTTTGTCTGTGGTAACCTCAGAATTTCTAGAAGGGATTCGTTATATTAGTATTAAACAATTGCGGTCTTCATTAGTAAAAATGAGTCAAGTTCTCTTAATAAAATGGTAATTTTCTCATTTATGTTCTATATTTCTGAAGTAATGGCTTTTAAATACTCAGCATTTAAATTTGCCTTTCTAGTGGAATAATAAAGTATTACAATTACTGTAAAGTAATTTAGAATGAGTTTAGATCATTTAGTTACTTACTTTTCCCAGTGTTTTCCTACTAAAAGCTGCCTAACTAGTCTGTCTGTCTCATGATCTGTTTTCCCTGATGTGTGATAACCATGCAGAAGCAGAATAGTTGGGAGGAAATTCCGAGATGCTTCAACTTAACTTTTCATTAGCAAAGTGATTAAGAAGCAAGGAGGGCTCCCTGAGTTGTCTGAAACATCATTTTGTAGCTGTGAAGGCAGCTGTTTTATGTCATGTATATAAGAAAGAAGTCTGCGTGGAAAAACACCTGTTTCAGAATGGGTTGCTTATATGTGTGTATTGTCATCACTTGTTTCACTCTTTAAAAATTTAACTTTACATGGGTTTTCTGTCATTTTTTTTTGAGTAGATCCTTGCAAGTTTACAGATTGGTCTAGGTAATATGCGAAGGAAAAAAAAAAAACAAACTGGTGAATAGGTAGAGTTCAGTTGATCTCTAGTGCTACAGTTATCTCCTATTTTATGTGGTGCTGCTTTACAGGATTTAGAACTTTAAATGCATAAAACTTACGCGGGAAAGTCATTACTTTAAAAAAAGCATGTGAATGAAGTTGCTGTAGAATCTTAGAGGCTAAAATCTGGTTAACTGGTATTAAACTCTGGGCTTCATCTTGCATCTTCATCTTAGTGGGAGCTTCTTCATTTGAATTAATGCAAGTATGAGGCATACAGATTCCTCAAGGTAGCAGCTCAGGAAGAGTTATTCAACTAGGTTACTTTTCCAGTTGTGACTAAGGGGCCAATTAGCAGCATCCGGAATGAGGCGGCAGCGCCTAGGTAAAAATAGATGGCATTTGGAGAAGCTGGGGGCTGTTCTGGAGAAGGTCTTCAGCTGCAGACTGAGAGAAGCAAGACACAGAGGCAAGCTTCAGAAAGGAGTATTACAGACATGATTGCGAGAAACTCCATGAACAGACGAAGGTAGCAGCAGCCCAGAGAAATGTCAAGAAGTAATACCAAATTGGACCCTCAGACTGAAGGGCCTCTGCTGCCGAAGAAATGCCTGAGCTGGGTTCCTCACTCCCTTCTGACAAGAGGGAGAATGCTAGTATTGATATTAAAATGAAACAAGCTGTAATATCCTCTGAAAATGGCAGGAACCAGAGGAGTGGGTGTAAAGCTCACTAGATTGTTAGGTCTTCTGTTAAGGATTGATACTTTAATGCCTTTGTCAGAGGAAGGAGTAAGGCACACAGAAGTGCTGCTTCAGTAGGTTTGTTTGAAGGCGATTAGTTCACTACTGCTGGAGTCCCTGAGACTAAATAACTGAGTAATATGCGAGGTACAGGAAGGGGAACTTGATGGCATGGCATTGTATTTTGCTTTCTAGCCTTTACCGTTATAACTTCGTCCTGTGACCACAACAGTTTCGACGGTCCTTCTCCGTCATTTCTGTAGGATACTGAAGCCACTGGATTAGTATAGTTTAAAACTCTTTTGTTCTTCACTGACCTACTTTGACTGTACGTTAGCTATTGGATTGGGAAAAGGCCATCTGTGTATGTGCCCACTGACACAGCCTGAATGTAAAGTAAAGAGAATGTAGAATGCTGTCTGCCTTCTCTTGATAAACTTCAGTCCAATGGAGGTAATTACTTAAAATGGTATTTTTTACTGTAAATGGCATGCTCTACTCGTCATTTAATAATGTATTAGTAAATTTGATATTTCATGAAAAATAAAGAAGACAAGAAAGGATGCACCTGAAGTCCTATCTTTAAAGGATGTGTGTAAGTTAAGAGTTCTTGCTAGTGGTCTAGTAGTGAGTCTGTTACTTCCTAAAATGTATGGGCAAGCTAGAGAACATATGATCTGTGTATTCATATGGTCAGATACAAAGCATGTTTGCTGTACCATACATGCTTTCTTGATCAGTGATGTGTACCTGCAGAGATTCTATAAAAATGCCTTTTAAAAGTTGTGCTAATTCACCAATAGTGTATTTGGATCACCTCACTTATGAAGAGGAGCTTTCAGGACTTACCTATGTATGTATAAA
>NW_009203238.1:0-4910 GCF_000690835.1 Fulmarus glacialis | reverse complement strand
CTGAGTTTTTCTCTATTAATTTTTCATGGAATACATAACTGATGAGATTGCTCTTCCTTTTCTTGATTAATAAGCAATGAGCTTTCTGCCAATTAGAGCAAAGGTGTAATCACAATTCTAATGAAACAAAGTAACACTCCGATTGACTTCAATTTGGCCAGGATGCCAAGTGAAGATGAAGTTTGCGACCACAGTGCGGCTGAGGATAAATACTGTTGGTAATCTCATTTCAGCTTATCATCTTCAATAGAGCAGCACCTTAACTAATAAGTAGTTTGGAAGAGGTAGGGAGGGTGGTAGTTGATGCTGAAGAGTATTGTTTGGTAACCACAGAGGAAAGGTTTTAATTATATTTAATGCCTAAACTGTTATGTCTGGTTAATATTTGTAACAGTCTAAACTGTTTTGCAAAGTGACTTGATGTGCAGCAGAGTGATACCTTTGGTTACATTAGTTGCATGATATAACCTTGTCTGTATAGTTTTCAGTTTTCTCAAAGTTGTTTATGAATCTTAAGAACTTAATACAAAACTCTTTATTTGTAATGGGTCAAATATGTATTTTTTAAGGTGGTATACTTTTGTAGACTGATAGTCATATTGCAGAGGGGCTAAGTAGTCTCTAGAGAAACTCACTTCAGGTGCCAAGGCCCAGTGATCATCAGATAGATTTGTCTGTCCAGTAGCAGATGGCATTTCTGAGGGACAAAAAACCCTATGATTGATATACATGCAGGTAAACATATTCTGCCAAAAGAAAACTGCATTTTTTTTGTTCAGTGTTTTTGGAAGAGGTCAGAGGTAAAGATGATATGAAAAAATGTCCACGCACATTATGGTAATGCAAGGCTATGATAAAAGTTGTTCTTTAGACAATTACAAATATTCAGAAATGAGGTCTTTGCTCTCTAGAACCTTGTGTTGGGGAGATAAAATGTCTACCCCATTTAGGATTCAAGCAGCAAAAAAAGTTGCTGTTTAAAAGATAGAAAAGAGTCCTAATACTCTAAGTCTGTCAGATTTCCAAGTTTTAGCAAAAATACCTGGTTTAGGTATAACAGAGCAGTGGACTTTAAAGGTGAATGATAATTACTAGTAAATGAGTCTCTCATTTATATTGTTTTAAAACTGATCTGTGCCATTCTGTGATGGAGATCCTATTTTTAAAGGAATAGCTGGTATTTTTACATAGACATATGTAATGATAATACAAATAACATAAAATATCCAGCATATCACAGACTAACTTGACAGGTTATAGGGGAGTATTATATAAATGTCATGTGTTTCCCCTCTATTGGTAGATTGTTCCAGATCCTGTATAATCTGAAGACCAAAAGGTTGCTGTAGAAATGGTCTAGGATGGGGATATATTTTTCTGCACCAGGGAATGTGGGAGAGCTCTACAGTAATTGCAAAAGCAAAATAAAATAAAGTAGATTTATTTATTTGTTTTCTGTCATTTAGACAGATCTGCTAGGCTTGGCAATGTGAGAAAAGGCGTTCCCTTAACTAGCAGCTTGACTAATTTGAGTTATTGTCATAAGGTATTGAATAACATGGTCTGAGCCTTACAAATGGCCACATCTCAGGGCAGCTGGGTGAGCCTAAGCACTAGAAGGCCTTACGCAAGGAAAGTACCTTGAAGGAGGGAATGATGTGGTGATCTCCTTTCTTGACAAATAAACCACGTGGATTGCTTGTGGATGCAAAGTCCTCACGTAGCATCTTTTGAGTAATGCTTTCTAGTTTCTAAGCTGGCAAGGACACGTTATCCCAGCGTGTAGATCAGGATGTACCTTCAGGTTTTCCTGTGTTTTCTCGTGGCTCAGCCGGGGTGTAGCGGGGGTGACGTTCTTGTGCTCAGGAAACACGGATGAGCAGTGAGTGCTGTGGCTGGTGTTCCTGCGGGACATGCCACTGCACATGCATCTCCCCCTGCAACCCCGGCTTGTTTTTGGCATGACATTGACTCCAGCTTGAAGAGCTGATTCTGATCTCAAGAGGGCTGAAACTAGTATTTAGAAGACTGAATAATGAAGGCCAAACCCAATAATTTTATGCTGAAGCTTCTGCAGTAAGGAGGACACGTGTAAGAAGTTGAGCTTTATGAGGGGGTCTGTTTGGGGACTGTAGAATGAACTCCCAGTTTGTTTCCGCATCTTCCATCATAACTTTGGGGTATGTTTGTTAAATCTTGTCTTTTTCTTACACAGACGTAGCATCTTACATGTGTGTGGTTCCATAAAATTCTTACTCCATTACACACATTGCTCCCTCTATGGAGAGAATGAGAGAGAAAACACATGATGGACGGTTGGATTGCGTAGTGCATTACTGGAAAATACTGGGAGACTACTGTGGTAAATTAGCGTAGAGTAGAATATGTTCTTGACTAAATTTATACTACCAAATGAGAAGGGAATGGAAGTTATGTTTTCAGGGTTCAATTAAACTCTTCTAAATGTATAAATAGGATTACAGGATTTATATTTTATATGTATGTATATTATTTAAGTTAATAAATGTAAATATTTTTAAATATATGCCTGAGCTCTTAGACAGTGGGTTGCATGTGTAGAATAGCTCTCACTTAATTACTTCTTTCACTGGAGAATGAAGTACTCCTGTGACTTCTGGGATAAATTAGTGGGTCAGTATCAAGCAGAGTAGCAATCCTGAGCCCATTTGGATGAGAGTTATGTTTTGTGTTTCCTATACTCTTGGTTCAGTTTTTTTGCAAGTGTCTAAGTGTTTCTGAATAAATTGCATAAACCAACTCTGTAGTTTGAGCAAAACGAATATTGCATATTTTTATTTGGATGGGCGGCAGTTTCAGAGCATTTACTAAGCAAGGTATAATTTTTGCACTCTTTGAGGAAGCGTGTACAGCTATATAATTTTATCATGATTTCATTATGTACTTAATGCACCAAACAAATAAGTTCCAATGCAAATCCTGAACTGCCTTGTGACCACAGTTAGAATGGAAGGTAACTGTGAGATTGCTGTGACGTGTTTGTGTTCTTACATTTAATGATCATTATAGAGCAAAAGCTTCTCATGTATGCAGAAAAAAAATGATGATCTGATAAGAATCTTATCAAAAGGAAGACAATAATCCTCTTAAGGATTCTGTTGTCTTAGGCCAGCAGGCCATCGTGGTTTTTTTGCAAAGGTGTTTCTTAGAGGCCTGGAATTTGTAAACATTTTTCTGGGTTTTAGATTTTTTGCCATCCAAGGAACCTGGAAACCATGAGATGTTCATTATAGTTTGCTGATATTTGCCATTAATTTACAACGGAAAAAAAAAATTGCACACGGTTTAGCAAGATAAAGTTGAAGCTGCAGTGTAATCCGTCATTCTCGCTAAAATTAACAAAGTACAAGATAAAAGTGATATGAGCATAGCATGACAAAGTTGAAATAATGAGCCAAGACTTGTGTCTCTATTGACGTTTGGAATTCCAGTGCTCTACTAAGAATTTAGGAATAGATGGAGGATGGCAAGGACCTAGAGACTAGCTAGGCAATTAAAAATACACTGAAAAACAGCCTGAAGATCTGTTAGTGATTTTAAAGGAAAGGAAGACAGCAGTAGGGTGACCCAGTGGAGCACTAAGTTACTATTGTGTAGCTTTGCTCTATGTCTGTAATTTGAGAAATCACTAGGAAAATGAGATGTCTTTGTTTACATGGTGTACCTGTCTCTGATCTTCGTGATGTGTTTTAAGGTAGAGAAGCTGAGAAAGTACACAAGTTCAGCTTATTTTGGATTTGCATTTGCTCTACCTGTAGCTTTTGCTATTCAAACACTTACAGAAAAGCCTGGCTTTAATTCTGGTGTACAGCTCCTCTTGGTAACAACTGAAAGGAACCAATGGAGGATGCAGCACTGGAGGCATTACCAGCTAGAATTGAGCAAAGGTGTAAGGAGTGATACTCACGAATCCTGGAGTCTCAAAAAACCCAACAGCAAAGATTTTTCAGGTAGAGTCAGTCTTGCGTTTGTAATGGAGCATGACGTTAACATTCAGAGATCTTTAAGTTTGTGGATATTTTGATTCTTAGACTGAGGATGTTCTAACAGAGCTCTGGGAGCTCCAAAGTATGAGCTGATGGTACTGGGTTTTAGTGTTGTCTTCCAGCATAGTGTTGGGTTGTTTTTTTACACACCTAGCTAAATTAACAGGTCAGTGCCTAAAAAAAAAATGCCCAAAAAACCCCAACAAAAAAACCAAAACAAAACACCAACGAACAAAAAACTCCAAAACAATCATAAATCCTGAAAGTGGACATGTGCTTATGTTTATATAAATATAGAAAGTAGAAGACGAACACTTTCTGTTTTTTTTTTCCTTTTAAAGAACGTTTGAAATCCATCCCCAATTTTCTTTTTCCCTTCCCCTTGGAGAACACTTTGCAAAGTAACAATTATGTCTCTCATATCTAACGGTAGAAGGTTAGGCAGAAGGTGTCTGGCAATGGTATCCTGATAATTTCTTCACTACCTCAGGTCAAGTATTCTCAAGTGGCAGGACAAACATGGACAGCAGCTCTCTCTGGTGACTGTTCAGCAAACCTAGTGACTTCGACTATTCTGAATGAAGGATAGCTTGTACTTTTAAAGTGCAACTCAATAATAACCTACTTAAAATGACTAGCATAAACTTTCTGAGCCAGTATAAAAGAAACTTGAGTCAATCCAGGAAAATTGGCGACAATAAACTCTCAGTGTTTCAACGAAGTATTTTTGCCTTATTTTGGGATTTTATGCTGCGTATTCAATTTAGGAAATTGAAATAACATTTATGTGTATTTTTGGCAGCCTTTTTGCTTCCCTTAAAAAAAAAACAAACCCACTAATCTTTTTTTTTAAATAACACAACAACCCCATGCAGCGCTACAGGC
>NW_009203237.1:0-14015 GCF_000690835.1 Fulmarus glacialis | reverse complement strand
TCTATGATTCTATGATTCTATAACTCTATCGCTACCAGTTAGAAAAGTGCCTCCCCACTGGCCTCTTTTCAGGAGCTCGATCTCCTGATGACAAATTACTTCCCATCTCCCAAGTATAACCAATGTTTTAAAACACTGTTTTAGTTTTGAGACCATCATAAAAGTCTCCACTTTTCCTGTTTTTGAAAGAATGGGTTTGTGGGGGTTTTGTTACCTTTTGCTTAAGGTTCAGATATTCAGGAGATGGCTGTTTAAAACAAACAGATAAACAGTTGATGAAAGCTTCCCCGCCTTTAAAAAAGAAAAGAACATGAATCTACAAATTGGAAAAAAAAAACCACCATACGTAACAAAATGCATCTTACATGATGGCTATTTGCAGGATATCTCTGAGAGAAAGCAGTTCAGGGTGCACACCCAAACTCCTGCAGTTATTCCAGATACTTACCCTGCTACAAAACAGGGTTAGTAATTCTCCTTCTTATCCCTCGTTTTCTGCACCTCTCTTCTAGGTTGCCTTCATGAAATCTTTGTCTTGCTTTTCAGATTTTTTTCCCTATTCCTTTGTACTGAAACCGACCACGGGGATTAAAAGTGTGTCGCCAAACTATTTCTCTGTTTTCTAGATTGACAGTTTCATATGAAGAATTTTAGTCTTGATCATAGGTTAGTACTTATGTAACTTACTAACTTATGTATTGAGAGAAGCTAGGATCAATCAGCCTAGGAAAAAATACTACACGAGAAACAATAACCCTTTTCTCATGCACTACAGATTTCCAGTGCGCACAGTCAGCAGATGGATGATCTTTTTGATATTCTCATCAAGAGCGGAGGTAAGCTAATTGACATGTGTGATGTAGAGATTTAAAACCTGATAATAAAAACTCAGTGCTATAATCAAAGGAAAGAATTCTTCCAGGGAGAGGAGAGTAGAAGCTATCCAGCCTGGATGAAACTAGTATTTCTGAAAGTTTGCAATAATTATCTACTGAAGAAAACATTGACCAAAACAGACGTCAACCTGCTGTGGAACTTCTCTGCTTATAAATAAGCCCAGGCAGACCTGGAACTTCTCTGCTTATAAATAAGCCCAGGCAGACCTTTGCAATAATCCACATAGCATTCAAACAATTAAAATAATACCTTAAGTTAGCACAAACGTATTTATTTTATCAAAATTGGAAAAGTTGAGCAAGTCCATATAATGTATATTGAAATTACACAAAAAATAGAGTAAGGTAAGAGTTAAAGCATGTTGATACTAAAATTTCATTAAATATAACCATGTATTATCAACTCTAAACATCAAAGATACATTACTGGAAAAAGTATGTATGAACTACATAGAGATGTTAATGAATAACAATTTTCTATATCAGTTAAAATAAGGGAGCTATCAGAAAGGAACTGAAATAACTAAAGTAATATACAAAGTAGCTTTGCAGTAAAAGAAGGAGGCTTTCAGGCATAAGTAGGCTTTGTAGACTAAGAAGCCATTATAATACTGGGAAATGTTCTGGTGCCAAGCAATTCAATTAACTTAATGTTTTGTACTACTGTCATACAAGGATCTTGACAGCAGTGAATGCCAGGACATAAGTGACTGATTGTACACTATTAGATTTTAGCTATATTCTAAATATCAAAGTATTTTCTCTTTTTCAAAGCAAATTGCAAAGTCAGCTGAAGAAAAATGGGAGTAGACAGTGACAGACTTAAGTGACCTGTGCAGTGAACAACTCAAGCTAAATTCAAAAATGCTTTCAGTGCTTTTATTAAAATACTGCATGCGTAGTTCGAAGTTGTTCTACCTGGGGAACAGAGGATGTAGGAAACATTGGTGTGCTTACTTAAATATTTGCTTTGAGTGTTACATTACTAAACCTACTTGATCTTAAAGGTAACAACTGCTCCATATTTGCGAAGTTGCCATAAAAAAACAAACGTTTCCTGATCATCTTTATGAAAAACATAGTAAAGCATTCAGGGCTCTTGCACTTAGGTAAGCGAGTTCTACACTGAAAAATGTTTAGTTTATTAATGTACATCAAGAGAGTGAGAGGGTCCGTTTAGTAATGCTTTGCTTTTACTAAGCAATCATTTCAATAGATGCTCTTACAGGTTTTAAGAATGTGGTTTTTGCTTGGAAAACTGGTGCAAAATACATTGTCAGGTGTATTTTTTCTGGCAGAAACATAATCTGTTCTAGAGGATTTATTTGCATATTCTGGTCTGTCTGCTCTTATTTTTGGACTCCATTTGCATATAAGAATTAATTGGAACTTACTTTGCCTTATTTCCTTTTATTGTTACTGCCAGTGTCTTACATGGAACTTCTTGACAGAAGAGTAGTTTTAGATTCTAGAATCAGGAATAAATGCATCTTAATCACATCAATTGATCTCTTGGACTCTAATTCATCAAGGTGGACACAGTACTAAACAGGGATGGAACTGAAAATTTGTTCAGGTACTCTTCTCTAAATGAGGAAATGTGTGGGTTCCATAGTTACTCTAATTAGTCAGAAGAACTATAAACATGAAGGAGGTAAAGCTAACGTCTAGAAAATTGTTCTTTTTTTCATCAATATAAATATTCTAATTGGCTGAAGTATTACTGAAAGCAGAACTCTGGAACTTGTTTTAAAATACTTTGTTGTTCATAGAGTACCTGACATAGTCTGATGTATGTAGTGTTTGTATTATCAGAACAGCAAATGACTCTTACTCCATTGAGTTCACTGTGGATGCATCTCAAAGTGGACAAAAAGGGGGTGGAAGTTGTAAGCCTGAGGATATATGTCGTTATCTTTTCTGAATTCAATAGTGGGGTTTTTTTTATTACAGAGATTTCCCTTCCAATAAAGGAGGAACCATCTCCCATTTCTAAAATGAGACCAGTAACAGCCAACATCACTACAATGCCAGTGAATACAGTGATATCCCGCCCACCACCACAAATCCAAATGGCCCCTCCTCCTGTGTCCTTAGAACCAACAACCAGCTTGTCTATAAGTTTGGAAAACCAACTTGAAGCCCTTTTGGATGGAACTTTACCGTCAGGTAATGAAATTCCTCAATTGACAAGCAGTAATGAGGACAGAGAATCATTTTCTTTAATTGAAGACCTCCAGAATGATCTCCTTAATCACTCCAGCATTTTAGATCACTCTCATTCACCCATGGAAACATCTGACCCACAGTTTACCACTAACAATTCTTGTCTGTCTCTTGACCTTCCCGATACAAATTTGGACAATATGGAATGGCTAGACATTACAATGCCCAGCTCCTCATCTGGACTCACTCCTCTCAGTTCTACTGCCCCCAGCGTGTTTTCCACTGACTTTCTAGATCCACAGGATCTACAGTTGCACTGGGATTAAGCTGTAGCCAATGAGAACACGACCTGCAAGTCTCTTTACAGCAGAGGTCCATTATTATACCATTCTGATTGCAGTTAAGATAAATTAAGACAGTAATGTTTGGAAGAACAAATGCTTGAAGCTAATTCATTATTGATTTTCAAGTTTACAACAGTGAATTACTTTTATGCTCCTATCAGTAATGCAGATCAGGGCCCTCTGAAAGCTGTATTTCACAAGTCAAGAAAGGATGATTGTACTTACTGATTAGAAGTACCCCAAGGTAAATGCATCACAAATATTTAAGAAAGAAGTTATGTCTCTGACTTTGTAATGCTTAAATGAGCAACACAACATGGCTAAACTTAGAGAAGAAAAAGTGAGATTTCAACTGTCCGTATTGACACAGTGAGCAAATGTTTGGGGGAGGGTGAGGCATCACTGCACTTCATTGTTCCTGTGGATAGCCTGAGCCAGGTTCAAAATGAATTGTGAGGGCAAAGGCAGTAGAAGCACTGGCTGGTTCAGTGAAATTTCATATATCTAGTCTCTTAATTTGTTCAAGTTGTTTTTATATTTTGGTTTTGTGGGTTTTAAAACTCTTCCCCCATTCTTTAATCATGAGGGAAGAATTTAACTGCATCCAAAGGGACATTAAGTGTAACTGCAAGAAGTCCACTGTAGCTATGCCAGGTAATACTGAGAACACTGAATTTTGTATAGCGATGCTCTGGATTTAATAGCTAGGTTTTAATGTGTATATCAGACAGTTATTTGTATACTCTTTTAACTTTGTATAGCTTATTTTTGTGAACAGAGGGGAACAGTGGTTTTCAAACGAGATTACTATAATGGAAATAATAAATATCCTAATTTACTTTGTGTTTGAGGATATTTGTTAGATCATTGAATCCAGTATCTCAGCATATTAGAAGAGTTTGGAGAAGTAGAAAAGTTCAATTAATGCTGTTGTGCACTATGATCCTGCAAGCATCTATGCAAGAATAGTCCCAATGCCCTCAATAAAAGATGTTTGTAGGATCAGACCGAGTTGCAGGGGACAGTACTGACAGGACAACCATCATTTCTTAATGAATACTTTATTTATTGAACAGCTTTGTCTACCACTACATAACATCAGGGAAGCTAAACAGAGAAGCTGCTCAGTGAGAATTCTAAATAGCACACACTTACAGAAAATTATAAAAGGCTAATAAGCAGTATCAGGATGTACTGTTTTGTGATAAGAAGGCATATTTCATACCTGAAACAGATAATAGCAAAAATTAAGCTCTTACCTCACAGCACATGAAAATATTATTTTTTTTTAAAGCCTTTAGTTGTTTTTTTTTCAGAGTCTATTATGAAAGCAGTTGGAAAAACAAACAAAAAAATGCAAATAGAAGTAAAATACTTTGTAATTCTATGGTTGTCTCTCAGGTAATAGCTGTTAAAAGTTGCCATAGATGACGTAGGCTGATAATCAAACATAAAATTGGAATTATTTCCTATTAGGGAATTCCTAAATTCGTAAATAGAAGGAAAGAGTCCCCTATTTCCTGAACAACGGAAACGTGCTATGTTTTCTAGTCTGAAAACTGATCTCATCGTAGAATTCCTTCCTCGCCTCCAACCTTCAAAAATAAAGTTTTGTAGGAACTAATGAAAAAACGCCCTGAAGCTTTTGCTTACTTCTTAAGAGTAATGATACGTATCAAAGAGTATTAAAGAAATAATGAAAACAGAAAGTAGCTGTTAACTGTTGAGCAACCTCACATTTAAAAAAAAAGAAAAAAAAAAACCACAACACAATCATGTTAACATCAAACAAAATACTTTTGTCAGAAAATGTGGAATTAACTGCAAATTTATGTCTCCAGAGATACAATGCAGTCTGATTTACTAGTATTACAGAATTCCATTGGCTTCAGATAAAATAGTGCATTATATCATTGACTGAGGGTTTAAACTGGCATCATATGTTTGCATCATATCAGTTATCAGCACTTTAAATCATTATATATCTTCAGTAGTTTTACAGACCAGGATTTACTTTAATCTGAAGCTAAGTACAGAAAAAACAATCTATGGAGATTTTCACAACAAAAGATGAAGTTGAAAGATGTATTTCCTTATTCCTTCTTCCTGTGCCTACAGTACTTGAGTACAGTATTACACATGGACTGTCTGCCTTAAATTTTGATGGTATAGGACTCTTCAATAACATTGAACAAATACATTCAACTTTTTGCATTCCTTTTCATCATATTACCTTGGGAGCTAATACTCTGAGATATTAAGTGCCCTCAGCTCTTACGAGAATAAGAATTAAGGACTCTTGGTCTGATAGGAACAACTTTGAATTAAATTTAGTGTTCTGCAGTACTGTCAATTTATTATGTGTGATACACCAGACATCATACCACATATGTGTGGTTAGAGTTATCCCTTTTTGACCGTGCCTTCTGATTAAATAAAAGGCAAGTAAATTAATTTTTAGAGGACAAATTAACCTAGAGCAACTGTACTGTCATTTTTGATGTGCATGTAAATAGAGCTTAAAACTGGCAAAGTCATCTTGCTACAAAACTATCCTTATTGGCAGTGTAGAATGTTAACTAATCTATAGGAATCTATGTGCAGAAATAAACCCAAACAGCTGAGATGTGTTGTTATCAGTACAGTATAGCTTTCTACTCTAAAAGTCTATTTGCAAAAAAAAAAAAAACCAACAATATTATTAAAAAAATTAAGGGATCATTTTAGTTTTTAAAGTACAAATATTCTAGTGTAGGGCATGTGTGATTATTTTTTTGTACATTTCAGAATTATGTGTATTAAACCTTATATATAATGGTTTGCTTTAGACTTTGTTCTGAAATGTGATATATTTGCCATAGTTATATATGCCTGTTATGGCAGAAATAGGTTTTGCTTAGACTTTTGTGTGTGCATGTTTTACATGACAGTTTTTGTAACACAAATACAATACATCTTAGAAATTTAATCTTGACTGTGCAGTTTGACTGTACAGAACTGAATATATTTCTCATTAAGAGAACAGTTGCAAAGGAATGCGCTGGCACTAAATTTGCCATTTAATGGCTGCAATATACTAACAGAACACATCCTATCAAATGTGTCGTTAGTAAATCCTTCAAAGTAATTAAGAATACCATTTTATCAGTGTGAAAATCACAGTTGGTGAAGTTGGTGTTTACACTTGTAGACACTGAAAGAGCTCAGACATATGTTTTACAAGGCTAATGTTAATCAAGAGGAGTCACATCCTGCGTTTAATACAGAAATAAATAGTATCTGTTATGCACTTTTAGTGCCATTCAGCATTAGTTAAGGCAAGTAAGTTTACAGGCAAAATTTTGTTTAACATTATAAATAGTTAAGAAATCATTGTCATAAATTTCGCAGTTCTCTCTCAGAATAAAATGAATTTATGGCAGGTGTTCTCTATAGAAATTTAGAGCCTAAACCAGCAGTGTGGGCTTGCAGAATCAGACTTTTAAAAAGCTGAGGCCACAGCTTTTCAAAATAATCACTACTTTTCAAGGCATTTCTAAATTCACTAACAGGAGTTATGTTCAAAGAAGCAGGTGATCAAAATAGAAGTTTCAATATTAAACTTTTATGTTACGTAATCTCAAACATTCAGATGCCTGAAACCAAGCACAAGCTGCTGAACTCTTTCAAGGCAGAGAAAATGCAATCACAGAATACATTTAACTGGAAGGGCATTATGTAATCAAAACACAGTAAAGCTCACCGATGTAAACAATTATTATTTGGATGGCATCTTTAGTGTATTATAAACTTAAAGCAAATGTATTAAAACTGGAAAAAAAATTTCTTCCACTTATCTCTAGTAAATGTTCTGTTAAAACTCTTTATATTATGGTCTAGTAAATTGCCTTTTGATGACTTCTAGACCATACTACAGATGGTTTTTTATGTGAGATACGTGGAATGGAGTTGCATATAATATATACATGGCCAATAAAGAGCATCCATTAAAACCTGAAGTAATCTCAAATACTCCTTTTATACCAGTTTGCTAGGAATAAAGTGCAAAAAAGAGACACCTACATCATTCTGTAGTGTCCAATACTGAATATAAAGACTTTTAAAGTTGAAAGTGCATAAATGTATTTGTAGAAATCTAGCCAAAAAAGCCATTCTAGCTATGAGAGCAAATTCTCAATAAAAAGCAGGGAATGGTTAATAACTATGTAACCACACTATTTTTATAAAAAATACAGCTCAGATATTCAAAAGACAGCCTAAAATAAATTATAATAATATAAAAATTTAAATAGGAACCAAAGCATTGCCATTTATATTGCCAAAGGAGGCACTTTGTATTTTGAAGCATAGGAAAATAAATCCCCAAAAGTATTATCCATACTTTTTTAAAATTAAGGATGTAGATATTTTCAAAGCTGTTTTTGATGTTTAACAGTACAGATTTGTTTTTGTTGTTTGAAAAATTTGTATTAAGTAATAGCACAGGCTTTTTTCCAGATAGGATTTTTCTTCACAGTACTGCTTGCAGTAGAAATAACGCTAACCCTAGTAGGTGTTTCTCTTCTTATTTTCATAGTCATAATTATGTCTTAGCATCTCATTTTGTGAAAAAAAGAAGATAGACACCTGTCTCTAGGGCCCTCTTCATTTAAGCACTACTTTACTAAATGCAAATTATGGCAATCAGGGCGTCAGTTTATGTATTGCCTTTCTATAAGAAACCATGATGCCTTTGTATTTGCTGTTTGCACCCCTAAAATCAATTCCATATGTTTGAATGCCATATGTTTTGCACATTGTACTGTATATATGTAATGCATACTGTATTTTTATATGTGTACTACATTTATCAAATATTTTGTACATAGTGGCAATATTGTAGCTACTGAGGAAATGTTTGATATTTCAGCATTTTTGCTAAGTGTCTCAAATAAAAAAGGAAAACTGTGTTCATTTGTCCATGCTGACTACTTAAAAGTGAAAAATCTGTAAGAATAGAGATTTCCTGAACTCTCAGATTTAGGTTTGGACCCTTTTTTTTTTTAAAAGCAATACTATTATATTAATTCCTTTCCTGTTTTTTATTCTTTTCTCAAGAAAAGATAGGGTAAGAACCCAGACTTTTCAGTACTTGTCATTTAAAAAAAAAAAAAATCCTAATGTATGCACAAGTGTAACTATCTTACATAACACACAGGTAAAATATACGTGTGATACTCTTCAATATATTTTAAATGAAGTGGCTTCATAAAAATTAAAACAATTGTAATCAATGACCTTTTTATATAGCTCATAAGCCATATAGTCGTCATTTTGTAATTTGTCACCATATTTTCATGATGTGCAGCTGCTGGGTTCACCCCCCCATACCTCATCTACTAACTAGTTCATTGAAAAATGACTCTTTCTTTGGCTCAGCCCAATGTTAAAAACCTAAGCTCCCAAGAATCCAAGAATACCTATCCTGCCATAGTACTTTTTAGAAGGTATGAACAGTTTGGAAGGGAGTGCTTTTCCTAGGCTACCCAGAGAGTAACCATGTGTTAACTGCACAAACCTAAGAAGCTCTGACAGTGTGCTAACAACTGCAGAGACATATTAAGCAATTTTGGACATTCCCTGTTCTTTTTCACAAGAGCAAAACACCTTATTTAAAAAGTCTTCTAAAGTCTAGCACAGAAGAGGACTTTACAGTTACATAATACACGCATTGACCATGTATGACTGCACAGGGGTACTAAAGAGATCACTGAACAAGCACTAGTTTAAACTCATCCCCATCAAAAAGAAAAACTGATCAAAACTTGAGATGCTGTGGTAAGACTTGGGAAAATACAGCATGGTTCTAGTACATATTTTTGTCAACCACAGAGAGTCCAGTCTCTAGCAAAATTCTCTAAGGATAATCTCTTGGATTAGTCCACATCTTTTGCTGGCGGAGAAAGGAATAAGCTGCAACACTGAAGTCATGTATAAAAGCAACACCAAGGGAGATAGGGGGCTCTAATACTGTTCTGACTCGCAGTGCCAGAGTGAAAAAGGAAGAAGGAAAAACCCAAAAACCCCTCCCTCCAAGTGAGATTTTTTTTCAAGGAGGGAAAAAAGGGCAACTCAAAATACACAACAAACGAGGCATTCCAGAGAGGCGCACGTTCCTATTGTGAACCTCTCATGTCACTGCCCTGGAGCAGACTGGTGGAATGGTTCCACTGAGCTGCTCAGATCAGGCCACACAGATGCATCTCTTAGAAAGCTGTGCCTATGCAATCAGGCAAGCTTCTGAATATTCCCCAGATAGTATAACCTCATTTGTGAGTTAAATGCAACATTTTGTTCACGTATGCAAATGAACCTTTAAGGCCTCTCAGAGCGAAGTCAAAAACTATTAAAATATCATTGCCGATTATTGGATGTATTTCACCTTGCAATACAGACTTCTGCTCCTAATTGAGTTACATTGTCACAGATACAGAAATAATCCCCAAGTAAGTTTATATGGGCATTCTTATCAGCTACAAAATACTGCAATTCTTTTTTATACTTCACAGTACTAGTCTTGAATTTAACAAGAAAGTAAATAGTGTTTGTATCACATTTTTCTCAATAGAGGCTACCTGTAATTCTCTAATAATAAAAAAGAATTTGTTTAAAAAATCAAGTAAGTACAAAGAATAAGGCTGTTGTGTGAGAAATTAAGGGATATTTTAGAACTATAATAAGGCAAAGAAAGAATTAGAAAATTATTTCTGATGTAGACAAGATTACTGCCACTTTCATTCATGACTTTCGTGAATTCTTCCAAGGTTTTCAAGATGTGCTGGATTGTAGGATTTCATATTTGCATTTTGTATTCTGCTCAGCTTGTGTTCTAGAACACCTCTATGCATTTCTTCAGAAGAATGAGTTATGAGCTGTTCAATATGCACAAAGCTTCATGATGATGTTGCTTCATTTAAATATTTACTATTATACTTCCTCTTGTGGAGGCAGTTCCCATACTGGATCACCCACCCTTGCCTTATTAAAGTCTGTTCTATGCTGATGACATCAGAACTCGGCCAAGTACTACAAAACCCACAAAGTCGTAAGTAGTACTCATAAAACTGAACAAATTAAAACTTACTAATATGCCCTGTAAATTTCGTAAAATACCTTTTCTTTATGAACTTTAACCATTCTAGAAGTTTGTAGGCTATATATGTCACAAACTTACCTTCAGATATCACACACCAAACACAAACGCTGCAAAACAAGTGCAGCACTTTTTGACGATGTATTTGTGCATTACAGAATTTATAGTTCGAATATATCAGAGATAAAGCACTTGTTTTGGTGCCAACTGGCAATTTGGGGTTTTAATTGTTTTACAAAGACCAAGAAATATAAACACATAACCGTCCCCCCCAAATGGTGTTCTTACTAGTATTATGATGTAAACACCAAGACAAGAAGGACTGATAAAGCTTGAGATTATGCTGAATTAACTTTTTCCACAAGCTAAACCCTGGTTTTCAATAAAACCTGAATATATTAAACCATCTTCTACAAATGGCCGTCATCACATTTGTCTTTACTCTCTACAATATTAAATGCTATATACTCCTGCCTATTAGCTTGTTGTATATTATACAAATGTTGCTAAAGAGTGACATATTTCTTAGAATATTTGCACTGTCTCAAGTCAGAGATGTTTCCTTGATAGCAAAGAACTCACACACATTTCCCCACACCCTTTTCTATAATCTGCAACCCCACCAAGACCTTCCTAAAAGAGAATCAAAGTAACAAATCAGAGGAACATCCAAGATGCAAAGCTAGAGGGTTTTTTTCCCTTTAAGTGTTTATCCATAAATTTAGAGTAACTCTAAGAAATATTTCCCTTCACATAAAAAATTACCTGAAGATGAGTCTCCAGTCTTCTCTGCAGAACAAGGACCGCAGGGCCACTCTAACACTGCATCATTCTTGAATCCCTCCGAGACAACTGCTGTTGATTAAAAGTTAAAATAGTGAACAGAAACATTCTTTCATAAAGCTAGGACGAAGTCTAAGCTTAAGTAATTGAGACGTGAGGAGCATTCCAGCTACCCCATAGCAAGTCTTTATAAACTCACTTACACAGTTGCACAAATTCTCCCTAAATAGACTGTTACCCTGTAACTCCTCAAGAGAGTCGGGGAGATTTGTAGGAAGGCCTAGTTTTGTACATTACAACAGACATCAAAGCCCTCTCCTAAAGCAACACATTCCTCCATATCGTAAGAGTGAGGCTCAGGGAAGGAAGAAAAAAGCCTGGTGATTATCTTCTTCCAACAAAATCTCTGACATCTTTTCAGCATCAGAGTCTTCTAAAGACTTTACTTTAGGAAATTCATGTTCTGTTTTAAAAAAGAGTTTGTCAGAAGAGAACACTGCATAAGGAGGATTCAGCGTAAAGAATAAAGGCTTTCACAGAGAGCTTGAACAAGGGTAATGACCAACACAAAAGACACTTTCAAACAGAAGTATCCAGATGTCAAAAGAAACCACAGGCAAGTACATGTTTTAAAATCAAATTTACATTTTTAGTTATAAAAACTATTGTTTTGATAAATCAGCTCAGCCTTAAACAGCACTTTATTTAGATAGATAGTAACATTTTTTCCAGATGCACTGAGGAAGTTAGGCTCAGAGAGTAGGAAACTTTTTAAACCCAATCAAGTATTTCCTCTTAACCTGCTCAGATGATCTTTATGATTTCAAATCAAACCTTCAATCTCCCCATACAGTTAAGGAAGAACTTTAGCATTAGAAGCTGCTTTACCATTAAATACTATTTCTGATGCCAACCAAATACATCTATTAAAAATAGTGTATTTGAAGAGATACAACTCATATTAAACCCACATATAATTCAAATATTCCCCTCTGCTTCCTCCCATCACAAGATTACTTCTCAGCTCACAAAGACACTAAAACAGGAATAAAACAAGCACAGACGCAAGCTGCAAAGGACCTGTGATGACAAGTTACAACTGGCAAGTATGGCACATAAAAGAGCATATTTTGTAATAAGCTAGTAGGCCAGAAATGGAAGGACATCAGTCAAACATGACTTACTAAAATCTAACTCCTTCCTGCTGCCAGCTTGGTAATACTAGGAGTAACTCTTCTTCAGTCGGCTAAGATAACTGGCCCTCTGAGGTCACTCCTTATCATAAAAGTTACAGGTGTGAGAATTGAGTGAGGCAGTTTCCACTCCTGCACATCATCACACTTTTAAAGTGCTGCAGCGATCACAATAATCAAGACAAAAGCAGAACAGAACAGTACTATTCTGGCTTCCCCGCTTTCCACGGTCCAGATGAAGGTATGTCCTTTGACACAAGCCATGAACAAGGCTGGCAGATAAAGTCCAGCAAGTGTTTGGGTTGGCCAGGCCATCAGTTATGCCCATAAGGACTGGAAAAACAGAATGAATCACCTTTGGGACAGCTATCCCAGGGTAGCAGCAAACACACTTAATATGGGCTGACTATCCAGTAAGGTAACTTAAATTATACACCTTTCACTGCAGGTGAAGCTAATTCAAATTGCTCTGTCTGCTGAAACAGAGGCACACATAGAGTTATCACGGAGAAGCTGACAAATGGCAACTTTTAAAGAACTGAAATCTGTTTACACAGTCAAGCCATGAGGCATGACAGTCCAAAGAACATCCCAGAAGGATACAGATATATTAATCTTTTAACACACCTGTGCTACAGCATCAGCAAATCAGTAGATCTGATCTCAACCTTTGCAAAGGTACCTCTGTTAACATGTTTACATGCTTGGAGAAGCTGACAAATGGCAACTTTTAAAGAACTGAAATCTGTTTACACAGTCAAGCCATGAGGCATGACAGTCCAAAGAACATCCCAGAAGGATACAGATATATTAATCTTTTAACACACCTGTGCTACAGCATCAGCAAATCAGTAGATCTGATCTCAACCTTTGCAAAGGTACCTCTGTTAACATGTTTACATGCTTCTTCCAACAAAAAAAAAAAAAAAAGACAACTGATTACAGCTGGGATCAGTACACGCCACAGGTCAATAAACAAAATTCCTTTCATCCAGGAAGATGGAATATAACTTGCTGTCCAGCAAAAGTTTCATAGGGAATTTAAAGGGATCTCCATAATGAACAGTAAATGAAAACTAAAAGCTTTGTTTTCAGGTCACACTTGTAAATATCCAGGAGCCCAAATCTAGAAAAATATGTATTTTAGTATCTCTTCTGCATTTCACAACACTAAGTTTTTACAGGGAACAAGTGCCAGGCACTTAGTGAGTTTAATTTAACATTTACCGTTTAATTATCCTAACGTTTTGCATTTCTGCTTCTTTTCTGGGAGGAGGAAAGTTTCACTCCCGCTTTTTTCCCCCCTCGCTAAGCTGTTCTCTCTGGTCTGAGGAAGACTACATTGCTTCCAATACATTTACTAATCTACATGCAAGAGTGCCATCTTTTGGTAAAGAAAACCGCAGCATAGCTGCATGCCCCAGTCAGCTGCGGCACCACAAAACCACACCCTCCGCCGGGGAACACCTCTCCGTCGCCGCAGCCCGCGCCCGGCCCGGCC
>NW_009203236.1:0-2122 GCF_000690835.1 Fulmarus glacialis | reverse complement strand
GCCAAAGAAACCTGTGGCTGTGCCAAAGAAACCAGAAGCTCCACAAGCTAAAGGTATATCTTCTGGGGGGAGTTGCTTTTTATTTTAATGTATTGATCAATATTTTCATTTATTATCCCTTCTTTTGTGTAAGATGTGTAATGTGTCCCCTACCCCTAGCTCTACTGTGCCTGTCTTTGCATATGTAACTAACCAACCAGTCACTAGAGGAATGTTACAGTGTTAGAAATATCTAAACTCTTTGATTTTATCATAAGTGTTATGATCTTTCGTATTTTTTTAACTGTGAAATTAAGAGGAAATAATATCTTTAAAGTGCTCAAGGTGCCCAAGAAAGCTGTCCCACAAGAAAAAACACCCGTTGCTGTACCCAAAAAACCAGAACCACCACCAGCCAAAGGTACTTGTCATCACTATTAGTATCATCATTAGAAAGAAACATCATGCTCTTCTGGACTTAAGTTGAACTAATTTTTCTGGTGATGATGTATCAGAGATAGGTGCATAAGAAATATTAAGTATGCAATGTGGAATGTCAAAAACATGTCAGAAAAACTAGATTCAATTCCTTTCTGACCTTTTTGTAAAGTTTAAGAATTAACATTTACTGAGTGCTTAGTTTAAACAGAATAATGTTGTTCTGAAGAAGAGCGTGCAAATAAGTTTTCAGTTTAAAGAACACAATATTGTATCCCTGAATTTTCTAATAGACTGTATTGCTGGATGACAGCAGCAGTATCAGTTCTCTACTTCTTTAGAAGTAAGTTAATGCCAGTACACATGAGGTAGATTTGCTAGCAAAAGACTGGATATATCTACTGATGATCTTATTAGCACACGAAAGGGTTGTTAATATAATCCAAAAGAGAGGAGGGGAAGTATATATTTCTGTAAACAATAGAATCTAAAAGACAGGAACTGTGGAAAACTGAAAATGAAGAGAAAGTGTAAAGAATGGAAATAATTGATAGAGAAAAAGTGGTAATGATAAAGCAAATGTTACTTCCCTAAAAAAATTATTTTAAAATGACAAAATAGTCATGAATGATACATGACTGATACTCAAATACAGTAGGATTCCACAAATAAGTCCCTGATTAACTGTTACAAAGAGGGCATGTGTTTTCTACATTTCCACCTTGACTCAGAAACAGAAACTAAACACAGAATTCCCATCTCCTCCATTTGACACCCTGGTCATTCCATGTGTTTGCAGCAAAGCTTAACTGATGACTGCACAGTAACCACGGCACTTTCTCAAAGAAGACTGCGTGCATCTATTATTGATTGTCTTATTGTTTCATATGCATCTGTAGTGCCCACAAAACTAAAATATACTAATATCTTTGAAGTGCCCAAGATGCCCAAGAAAGGTGTTCTGGAAGAGCCCATACCTGTAACAGTGCCAAAAAAGCCAGAACCTACATCAGTTCAAGGTACCTGTCACCCTGTGCATCATGAGACTGTTTCTTCCTGTCTTACATGTTACTCCTGATGTCTGTTATCCTGTCCGTTTGTGATTATCTGAAATTTCTATGTTCTGTGCTGTGTATCAATCAGGAAATCAATTGTCTAGTATTTTGTATAAACAGCCCAAATGACATTTTGAATTTACTATTTTGTTTTCATATTCTAAATCAGCAGATACTAAAATGTTACATTCTAAAACTTGATCATAAGTTTTTCAGATTACTGTCCAATTTTGTTATCGTGACACAGTGAATGCCTCCATGACTCTTTTGACAGTCTCAGTGTGTATGATAGACATGAATCTTTCAAAATGAAAAACCAATTTTTACTGAAAAATGCACATATGAGAGCAGTAAGAAGTGACAGCATATCAAGTGTTTAAAGAAAACGCTGACAATTTTAGAGTTTATAATGAAGGAGGAATGGTTATAAAATCCAGTGAACCATACAGGATCAGTAAAGTTGCCACAGTGAAATGAAAATTGAGGCAAGAGAGCTACTTAGGATAAGAAAATAAGCCAATAAAAAGAAAAGCATAAACAAAGAATGGAAATGGAGAAAGACAGAAATAGGGACAAAGGAGAAATACTGGGTTCCTCACCCTGTCACTGCCCACACTGCTAAATGCAAAGCACCAGCAAATTTATGAGGA
>NW_009203235.1:0-2058 GCF_000690835.1 Fulmarus glacialis | reverse complement strand
GGCCGGGGGGACTTCGTGTCTCTGTATGGAAAGCGGTACTCCCTGAGTTTTTTTTTCAAACTTATGAGGTACAAAATAATAATGACAGTACGTAGTGATGGCTGGCTGAGTGAAACAGGTATTGGTAAGAGGGCAGAGCGCCAGCTGAGCAGCCAGGTCAGGCTGCCTGCAAACCGTCGCTGTGCCTGCTCTCCAAAAGAAAGCCTTTTCACCTTGGTGAGTAAAAGGAGAGCACAAAGTGTTTTGGCCTACTGCAAGCAAGATTTGCCAAATAAGCAAATTTACTCCCTGGAAGCTGCGTCTGGCCCAGGAGGGTTTTCCAGCAGGGCAGCGCGTATGCGTGAGGCCTTGTCAGCCCCGCAGCGTGCGAGGCTGCAGTGGTCGCTCCGAGCTACCAAGCAGGCTTGGAAAGCGACTGTGGCTACATGTAAATTAGAGCCATTCTGTGGCTTTGCTAGCCTCGCTTGCACTGAGGTGACAGCAGGAAGGGCAAAATAAGGACAGAAACTTTCTTTAAGTGCAGTATGGCCAAGGTTAACAAGCAGGCCCTGATTTTTCAAGTCCTTCGTTCTTGTTTGTGGAGCTTTGCTAGCTGTAATCTGTTTGGCAAACAAAAATAATCCTCTCCTAGTTTACATTTTATTATAATCTTCCAGTTGCTTAACCAGAGCAGCAGCCAGCTCCTGTAATAAACAAGCCCTTCACAGGCTGCTTGTTCATTAAAACACATTGAAGGCCCCAATTCAATCTTCAAATACAACTTAATTTTAGTTGGGTCTCCTGTAGTCAAAGGAAAATTTAGGCAGTTGCCAAGTTGCTTGAGGTCTGGGGGACTGAATGCAACATAAATGGGGGAGCAAAATAGTATTTGATAAAAGCAATATTAGCATGTTTGAGATGTTTGTTTGATGTGCTGGAGAAGCAGCCAGAATAGACTGCTTCCTGCTTGATTGGAAGTTGAGCATCTTTCTTTGAGCATCATTCTTTGTTATCATTGATCTCCTGGAGAGGCAGATGGCTTTGCTATCTTGCTGCACTTGTGAAATATACTTGAAAAGGCCCTCCTATGGCGTTTTTGTAACGGGGAAAGAAAATTTTATTCATTTTATATTCCTGCCAGGTACTTGTAGCAGTAGCTTGTTGTTCAGGAGGTAAATTATTCCTTGTGTGTTGAAATTTAAACTCCCACCATTTTTTGATGTTCGGTGACACAATACTCCTTTTGCAGCTGAGTAAATACATCTGTCCCAAGAAGGCTGACAGCTGAAACAGCTTTTGCTTTGAAACACACATTCACATCAGAATCCAGATGGGAGTTGCCCTTACTTCCTGTGCATTCACTCTTTTGAAATATAATGGAGGTTTGTGAAATGCTGGACATTTACACCAGATCTCCTTGTTGTGTGGGATGACCGATCAGAATATCTCAAGGCAATATATCTTATTTTGTTGATGAGGCGGAGAAAGCCAAGAATAGTTTATCCTGTGTACTCTGCGCTGGTTTCAGAGAAGTGTCCTTGTGTAGTAAAGCTCATAAGCATTTGCCTAATGCTGAGCACCATTTCGGTTCCATTTCTGTCAGTGGAAAGAAAGTAAGCATATGCTTAAAGTTCAAGAAATGTGCAATGCTGGAATTCATATTTCCAGTTATAGAATACACGTGTCGCTCCTCTCTTTATTTTTCTTCTGTTCCTATTATCATTTGGATAATATATTGTGAAGTGACTTGTTTTATAAATGCTTACATAATACTTCAAGATTTAGGTGCAGTCTTTGTATTTTGCAATACTCATGGTTCTGCTAACAGCTAGCATCCTGCCTCTTTTGTATGGTTTTTATATCAAACTTCTCGTGCGGGTTTCTCATCCGTTAAACGGGCAGAAGCACGGACAGGCGTGCAGGGAGCTGGCCCGCACGATGCTGTTTGTGGCCTGCGTGGAGTGTGCGTGTTTCATCGCTTGTGCCACGCAGAGACCTTCCTCACCCTCTGGTACGCGCGGTGCCCTGCGTCCTGGCGTGCGGAGGGACCCCGGCTGGGGCGTGCCGCCGGGTGGGGCC
>NW_009203234.1:23626-28344 GCF_000690835.1 Fulmarus glacialis | reverse complement strand
TACCACCCCCAAGAGCCCTCTATAGAAAAAGATGCTCTAAAACTATAAATTGTTCACACAAGAAACAAAGGCTTAATATTTTAATCTTCACCCCCACTGGTTACTAAGAAAAATTGTGTAATAAAACCAAAGGATTCCCAATTGTTTCTGAATACCTTCTGAGCAAAAATAAATCACTTGAACTCGAGAGATATTTTTGACAGTGAGCTAAAGGTGTATTATGAGAGAGTAGGAGGCTTGGTGGGTGAATATAATTGCTGCTTACCTATGAGGGGTGTATTAGAATCTATAAAGAGAAATGTGTGGTTGCCCCATTCAACGGACGTTAGCCAGACGAGTAGTCACACAGTTTATCTTTGCTAGCAATTCCAGTGAGTGTGGTAGGAATTTTAGAGCAGAGCCATACATCAGCATAGAACACAATTATTCAGTTGGATGGCAAAAGCTAGTGCAGCACCTCTGCTTCTGGTAAATGCTCTTGTTTGCATTTTCATAAGCACAGGAGAACCAAAAGGGAGTAAACATTTTCATTTTTGGCATTCCACTTCAGATTTCTTATCTAGATCTTCACGTAGCTAACTATTACTGTTTTCTCAGTATTTTCTAATAACTTCAAAAGCATCTAAATGTAAACCTGCAATCAAGCACTGACAGTTTGAAAAATATGCTTTGCCCTATTGAGAGAATTCCTTTGAAATGCATAGTGTTTTCTTTTAAAATATTTTGTTAAATTATCATGTAATGTTAGTATATATAGTGCATTATATACCATGCTCTCTACTGAGTCTTGACAAAACAGCTTTAAAAGAGATAGGAGCTTAGATAATGTGGTTTGGTCATGTAAGATGTTGTTAAATTCTATTTCTGTGTGGGATCTCCTCTTCTATATGTTCATATTAGGACACTGTGTCAGGATTTGGCTTTGGCCAAACTGGGCAATAAAAAGAAAATCCATCACAGTTGCAGCTCCACATTTAACATGGGCAATTTTACTCAGATTAGTGTCATTCATATAGTAAATTAAACAACCAGTAGATTGTTTTAATACACTGAATTAGGGATGGTTTAAATATCTTTGTTAATTTTGAATTATTTCAGCTGAACCTTCATTCACAGGGCAATGTAATCCATGACTAACACCCATATTACGATTTTCTTCTGCTAGAGTGTTCCTTACCTTCAAGACTCGTCTTTGCTGAATCTTACTTAGCATCTGATTTGCAAAGCCAGGGATGCTGTCCAAAAATATGTTCCAGTTTCCGTACAATATGTACTCCCACCAAAGTGTTTCACTTATACATTTTTAGTTAGAGCTCAGTATTCCACATTAAGCCTAGCTGTCAGTTCCAGCATTCATAATTACATTGCTTAACCATACAAACAAAGCTGAGGTCTGTTTGGTTTTCACTAATTTGACCAATATAATTAGCATTTCATAAGCCCTCCTGTAAACAAAATATTGGGTCAAATCAGCTATTGGTATAACTCCATTGAAAACAACATTCTCTGAGTGACCCCAGAGAATAATTTAGCCTATTTAGTTTTCATTTAATTGTGAATACTTAACCTATAATTATCTGCTTATTAAAACACAGCTACGTCCATTCTAGCTGATGGGTCCGGGCCACATCCAAAGGCCATCCTAACTGGTGGAAGACTGTCCACTGACCTCGGAGAGCCTTAGGTTGGGTCCAAAATACACTACACTCAAGACTTCAAATTCAGCAGAAAATGCATTATTCAGTATCTTGGTCACCGAGCTGAGGGTATCGCCTTAAAATGAGACCTCCTTTGCCTGACCAAACAGCCCTATAGCAAGAGAGGCTCAACATCCGTCCCTCTCCAAGACCCACAGCCGAAGCAGCGGGATAAAATAGGAAAGGCAGAGGAGGGAAGGTATAAGTGGGACTATAAATCATAACACTTGAAATGGCAGCCCAGAATGAAAAATCTGATGAATACCTGGCAATGTTTTATGCCATCCCAATACCCTGCTTTACTGCTTCCCCAGCAGAAGAAACTCTTACACAAGCACCTCCTGTCACAAGCAAATAGGCACATTTCGGAGTTTACAGCAAGAGTCCTGTGCCCTAAATTCAAAACTTCTAACAAAGAGAAAGGAAGCACCTGAGTCTCTTCTACACCATAATGAAAATACAATAGGTTTCTAGGTGGGAGCCAAATGCTGGCTGCGACCTACAATGCCTTGTGTGATTTGGGACCATATTACCTGAAAAATTGCTTCTGTCCCTGTGAAATCTTACTGCAGCCAAGATCCGCAGGGATGCTCAGTTGTGGTTTTATGGTATAAATGAGAAGGCTTTTTTTGTGACGGGGGCTCAGTTTGGGATTCACTTACCCCCAGGGCTTCTGAAAGTTCAGGTTTGTTAACCTTCAAAGTGTGCTGTAAAACTCCTCTCTTCTCTCTGTTCCTAGGCTGCAGTACAAGGACAAGCTAAAAGCAGTGTAAAATGTTATATTCATGAGCTGTCCCCTAGCACTATTTAATGTGTGTTAGTGTACAGAAAAGATAAGTAGAACAGAGCTGTACTTGTTGCACTGCCTGTAATGATAGCTGATGTATGGAAAGAAGAGGGGCATGTAGAACAGGTGAAGGAAAAGTGCTGACTGGTGAATTATTAAACCTGCCTAATCAGCAGGCACGTGGTAAGCTTAGAACTGGAAATTCATCCGACTATTCTGCTCATAACAGTATTGCCTTCTCTCTCTTACTGCTTCATTGCTATTGTCTTGTTTAATTCCTTTAGTTTGAAAAAACAAATAATCTCTATTATTTCCCTTCTCTATTTTCCCCTATTTCAGCTACTTTTGTTCCTTTTCTCTCTGTAGAACAGTAACTTCCGTTTTCCTTCAAGAAGTTGATGACTTGAGACAGGAATTCTTGGATGAAATTTTAGGGGAGGAAGCTCCTGCTCTTTGCTGACTGATGGGCAGCAATCACTGGTAACCAGTTCTGGAAAACGCCATATTTTGCTGTGTCAGCCTCAATTTTAGACTTCTTAATTTCAAGTTTCCATAAGCAACAACAGGCAGTCTTGAGAGGAGCATGGGTTGAGGATCATTGGTCCCTCACCAGCAACATTCAGGAGGCAAGTTCAGATATTCACGGTAGCACTTTTAGCCTTAAATTCTGTGAATCAGTGAAGCTCTACTCACTACCTCACAGTGTCATCATCTTTCTAGACCATGTCCTATAACATAAGCATAAATAAGAGGTCACTATACCTGCCTCACTGCAGTGCCTCAAGCAGGTGTCCAGGCCATCCCCATGCTTTTACAGGTGGTGGATGAAATGTGATACGCAGTAGAAACACCACCTGACATGGAGCATTTATAGATAGGAAAGGATATTTCTACAAAAGGAAGAGGAAAAGCCAAATGATGATGGAAACGAGTTAAGTTCCCATGACACTACACTCAATCTGTGAGGAACAGGGATTTCTTGACAGTGCTGCATCCTGGCCAAGAGAAATGAATGTGAAGTAGACCCGTCAAATTACCAGCAAAACTGCTTGAAAAGATAAAAAGGGGCAGAGGACTCTGACGTATCAGTCATGATGTCCAGGAGAGGAATTCTGATGGGAGAAAGGCCTGGAGGGAGCTGAGAAAAAAGGTGCACTGTGAAATTGAGGAAGCTGAAGCAGCATTTAGAGTGTGTGGTCCCAAACCTGCAAACATGCAGCTAACTTAAACCATGAGAGTTAACTCAATTCATTTAAGTGGGTAATTCCACAAATAGAAATATTGGCTATATTGGGTGCTATCTTTCTGTAGACTCTGAGATACACTAAACAGGGAAGAAGCAGCAACCCTTATATTTCTATTATTATAATAGAATAACCCTTATAATATCTATTATTTTCTCTATAAAATGTTTGCCATTTCCTTTGAAATGTTCTCTTCACAATTTTCTGCAGACTTCAAACTTTAGCAGGCACATAAATCATGGAGGTACTTCTTGCCTTGCCCTGGAAAAAATCCATTTTTATTTGGAGAAGATCACTGAATGCCGGCATTTCTTGTCCATGTGTCAGACAGCACTGGGCACTGTTGTCAGCTTGGTAACAATCTTCAATATTTTATTTCTACTCTGTATACATTGCCTTAGAATTAATATTGATTAGGAACAATTTGATAACATAGATATTTTACTTGGAACAATACTCAGTTCCTGAAAACACTTCTCAAGTTAAAAGTGATATTTTAGTGAGAGTGGGGAAAACAGCTAATAGTCTTTTATCTTGAGCACTGACCAGTGATGTGAAAAAGACAAACTAAGTTAAGCCACTATATCTATGCACAATAAGAATTGAATGTTGGTCTTCCACTTTCTAGACAAACACCTTAAGCATCCTGACAGTATTGGTGAGAGAGGAAGGGAAGGGGAATGCTGTCTGATATAAACAGAATTAAATTTAGTTTGCTTTAAACACTTGGAGTTGCAAGGATCTATAACAGCTTTCCAAAATATGAAATAAGGACAAAAACAAAAATAACCAACAGCAAATAGAAATGGGATTTAAATCAGTCTTATTGAGATACATGATGATGTTATCTCACCGATCCAAGTGATTCTTTTCAGTCCTAAATGCTGTATTCCTAACAGAGTCATTTTTAATGAAATTCTTGTTCATTGGGCAGGCCTATTCCAGCACCTCACTATAGCAGTCAAACAGCTACATCGGGGGCGGGGGGGG
>NW_009203234.1:15727-23595 GCF_000690835.1 Fulmarus glacialis | reverse complement strand
GGGTGGGGGGGGCGCGGAAGGAAGAAAATAATTAACAATCCTCAAATGCTTTTGCTGCATCTTTTATTTCTTTATCTGTTCATCTATTTACTTGTTGATTTGCTGCTCCTCTGGCCATGAGGCAGCTGCATGGCTCTGGGAAGCAGAGCACCATCCCTTCCAGCTTCACTCCTGCAGGTCCTCTGAATCCTGCGTGCTTCCCTGGCTGTACGACAGAGCAGAGCTGCACAACCTTGTCTGGTGTGGTGTCATCTTGTGGAGAAGACACTTGTTTTGTAATCTTAGACAAGACACTACGCTTCTCTATAAGTGCTTTTCTTTTTGACAGTGTTATGCAGATTGTGAGAAACAAATGCAGTCAGGACCTTTAGACATATGCACTACTGCAATGGAAATAAAAAAGGGTAGAATCATAGAATCATTAAGGTTGGGAAAGACCTCTAAGATCATCAAGTCCAACTGTTAACCCAACACCACCATGCCCACTAAACCATGTCCCTAAGCGCCTCATCTACACGTCTTTTAAATACTTCCAGGGATGGTGACTCCACCACTTCCCTGGGCAGCCTGTTCCAAGGCCTGACCACTCTTCCAGTAAAGAA
The DNA here is from genome assembly GCF_000690835.1 of Fulmarus glacialis. Lineage (NCBI taxonomy): Eukaryota > Metazoa > Chordata > Aves > Procellariiformes > Procellariidae > Fulmarus > Fulmarus glacialis. Next base: position 22,993 of record NW_009203234.1, on the reverse strand, counting down.
GTTTTTCCTGATGTCCAGTCTAAACCTCCCCTGGTGCAACTTGAGGCCATTTCCTCTCGTCCTATCGCTTGTTCCTTGGGAGAAGAGACCAACCCCCACCTCGCTCCAACCTCCTTTCAGGTAGTTGTAGAGCGCGATGAGGTCTCCCCTCAGCCTCCTCTTCTCCAGGCTAAACAGCCCCAGTTCCCTCAGCCGCTCCTCACAAGACTTGTGCTCTAGACCCTTCACCAGCTTCGTTGCCCTTCTCTGGACACGCTCCAGCACCTCAGTGTCCTTCTTGTAGTGAGGGGCCCAAAACTGAACACAGGATTCGAGGTGCGGCCTCACCAGGGCCGAGCACAGGGGCACCATCACCTCCCTACTCCTGCTGGCCACACTATTTCTGATACAGGCCAGGATGCCATTGGCGTTCTTGGCCACCTGGGCACACTGCCGGCTCATGTTCAGCCGGCTGTCAACCAGCACCCCCAGGGCCTTTTCCTCTGGGCAAGAGAGGTCCTTTTCCTCTGGGTAAGAGAAATACAGCAAAACTATGCTATGTAGGTACACTGTCTCTCAAAGTCACCCAGGTATGTGTGTGTAGCTACTGCTGAAGGCATTTCCCATCACTCCCAATTATTACCCGTCTTCTCCCCACGGCTGGTCTAACTAGAATAAATGCCTTCTCCTCCTGTTGGATAAATGTCATTCTTAAGCACGGGTGACAGAGGTGTGTTGTAGCTAGTAAGTGTGCTACTGATGCAAAGTTTATTAACAATAAAAACTTTTTTTTTTTAATCCAAAAGGATCTAGAAAAGTAAATGAAAATAAAATATTTTAGGTTGTGAAGTCAGGCACTTGAAAGTCAGGGAACATGAAATGCCTTTATTTGGGCACTTCTGAATATGCATTAGGATACAAACTTAAATTACACAGTGACTGACTGATGACCAGAAGGACTCCCATTTCATCCGTTCAGTGCAAAAGTAATTGTCACCTTGTACATAAAGTCATGTTAATGATTAAGAAAACTCCGGTGTTGCTAAGGGTAATAGCAGCCATACTTCACTAAGTACACACGCAAAAGGACATTAAATTACTTCAGAGAACAAGATAAATGAAACAACAGGAGCACATCCAACATCTAGGCCACATACAGAATGGTTCAGAAGAGATTCACCAAGTCCTCAGTGCAAAGTGCAAGAGGGAGTTGAAACTGCAAGCAAAGAAATAGTTCCATGTTTCTCGGAGCGGGGCGGGGGAAGACATTATTTCAGTCTCCAAAATTTAACAGGGAAATCAAATCTATGCTCCAATAAAACAACCTGAAAAGCTCAAAGCAGTGATAACCTTTTAATCTGTAAAGTGATAATAATACGTAATTACAGATTTAGACAGCCAAAGTCTGATAGCCAAAGGCTTACATGGGATATATTAATTAAAGTAGTTTTGATAATTTACTTTCCTTGCTGATGAGCAGTTTTCAAAGCTATTGACTGGGAAGCTGAATACTTTTTTATGTAAGTCATTCCTAAAGACTAGAATTAAATTCTGTAAGTCCCTATACATGGTTGATACCTTCAAAGAAACACCAGACACAAGACAGAAACTCAACTTATGTAAAGTGCTTTAATTTTTTTAATGCAAATATAAAGAATTTTACTAACTCAGGATTTGGCCAAATGTCCACATCCTTAAGAGATTAACCCAAGAATGGCTACACCAGCTCAGACCAGCAGCCCATGTAACACTAGTGCCCTGTTTTCACCCACGGTTAGTAGATGACACTTCAGAAAGGTGAGGAAATGGAGTAACCCTTCTCTGGATACATACTCCTGGCTTTCAACAGTCAATGGTTTGAGATCCTCCTGCCTAGAAGCTGCATCTGATCACTCTGTGAAATAGCTGTTATAAGATCTCATTTTTCTATCTTATGTTCCGGAACGTAATTCTTTTTTTGATCAGCAAACACGTAGAAATCAATAGAACAATCATATGAATGAAATTACTTGCATGTTTAAAAGTCTAGGCCAGTACAGTGAGCCTTTCTGAATGTAGCCATGTCCACCACTCTTCTGGCTCCTCACTCCCTTCCCAAGTCAATCTCACGTGCCGTCCTTTAAGTCTGAGCTGACGACAGCTGGTCATAAACAACTGAAATACAAGTCCTTAACGGTTGGGAGAGCTGTTTCCAATAGCAGGGACTCTGGGAGGGTACACAGGCTCTTTGAAAAGCGTTGCTCACAGAGAAGTTCCCAGAAGCGGAGGTATGGCTCAGCCACAAGAACTGAGAAGCAAGGGCGTGGAGATAAGAGCAGGGGAATACAAATGGGTGATTAAGGTGTGACTAGGCTATGATAAAGCAAAACAAGTAAAAATGGAAAACAGCAGATTGAAGAACAGAGCCACAAGCCATACAATGAAACGTTTTGTAGACAATATAAGCTCCCATTTGATGAAGCTTAGTGTTGCATTAAGCTCTTTTAATAATCTGATCATATTTTGAACTGCTTCTCTATCTTTCATATAATGTAGGTTTCTTTTGTCAGCTCTTGATTTTTACAGTATCTGTTCACATTTCTAGAGTAATTTTTTCACCACAGTCATACCCATCCTGGATTTCAAAATCTGCATTTTATATTCTTATTATACTGATGTAAATTTAGAGAGAAAATCTGGATAGCAAGTGAAGAAGTTGCACTGCTAGGCTGCTTTTCATTCTCCATTTAGGACAGGAACGCTTTGATTCAAAAGCAATCACACAAAGGCACACTAAAACGTTTAATAGGACTGATCTAAAAATGTTTGTTGAAGAGAGACAACAGTGCTTGACAGATTTTAAGAGATGAAATAACAAACCACATTCAAATATGCACTAATAAAACTCCCATTGAAATTAATATCAGGATTGCAGGTTTGAACACAACTCCCCTTTGTATTTATGAGTAATACCATCACAGCATTGTGTTATCACACCAATGGCACGAGAAACTACTGAACTGCTACAGATTGCACACAACAGACAACTCAGTTTATCCTCTGTTTAATTATTTATTTACATCTTTCTAAGTGAGGGCAAGGTGACTAAAATATATTATCATCCCAATCTGTTTACCCTCTCACCAAGCAAAAACCTTTTCACAAATGCAAGACAAAAAAGTTATCCTCCCCTACGAAAATCAAAGTGCCTGAATTGAGATGATAGGTTAATCCAAAAAGATATTTCTAGATGAAGTTTTTATAAGCCTTGATGAATTTACAGACGCTAAAATTTTAGAATAAATTTCAGTGGTGCTAAATGTAACAGAAAGCTTCCCTTCTACACACTCAATTTGAAATATTAGTTAATTTTTTATAGTTATCTCTTAAATGCCAGTCACGTCATTTCTGAATATGCATGATGAGTTGCCATTTTCCCAAGATATACCATGGCCAAGCCCTCATGCTCATCGGCAAAAGTGGCAAGAAAAATCGTTAAAAACTGCAATTTAACACATTCGTTCACAGACAGAGTAGGGCTTATTAGACTGTTCAGAGCATCGCCCTCACGTGATACAAGATACTTTACCGTTTGCTTTCCCACCCCTCCATTTAGTTATGCCATTTACACTGCTCCTGACGGAGATGGTGAATATAAGGCTGCTGTGCAGTAGGTACAGGTAAAGCAAATACACACTTGTCCACCGCTCCACTTAGATACACACAGCTTCTTAACACGACTCACATTATTCTTTCTGTAACCCCCATCGTTTATAATTTGCCTTTCCTGTGGAGTCCCTGACTGGCAGACTGCTAACACTTCTGACCTTTTTTCTTGCCTGGCATTTTCACTAGCCAGAGTAAGGGCTCTGGAGTTGGTACTAAATCCAGATTGGTACTAATGGACTTGCCCTTCCCAATTATCGTAGCTTACATTTGAACTTTCCCGAGTTTAAACACTAAAAATTTATGATTTATTTTAAAATGTAAGATATTAAATACATGTCTTGTGGCTACAGCACTTGAGCAGGTTTCAGGATATCTGAGTTCTGTGGCTTGACTGGCCACACTGACTTAGAATATTTATTCCTTAGGAAAAACACCAGATGAATCACTTAATACTCTTTTGCAACTGCTATGGATATCCCACAATGCACCACTTGTGGTTTCACAGCAAACGTAGAGCTTAAATACTCATCCACTTTAATGTGAATTAGCAACATGCTGTTTCTTCTTCATATTTAAATCATCTAGCATTTGAATGCAGAATGGAATTTCAAAGAATTTCCTAGTAAATTGTGTGATCAGCATGTGAATAACATTATTTAAAAAAAAAACCTGCAAGAAATTCAGCATCAAACTATCTATTGGTTTCAGTAACAGTGATGCAGGTCCCATACATACAAATTTACTAAAATCTTACATAGAGACTTTCTTAGTCTTTTAAGTTGCTTCACTTTTTTTTTTTTGGGGGGGGTGTATTTTTGTTTATTTGTTTGTTTGAAAGTGGAGTATTTTTGCTGTATTGCTGATTACTGAGACATCCCCTACCAGAAAAAGCTGGCACAAAACTACCATCACTCATAGGATCCCACAGAGATCTGCTTTTTTCCAATATGAAGCAATCTCCAAATCTTTTGAAAGCTGTCAAAATCCACTAAAATAATTCTTGGATTAATTTGTGTGATACAATGTCAATATCCAGCTATTGCTGTAGAAGAAACATTTAATTATAGAGAATAACGAAAAATATACCATAAATCCTACTCACTTACTTTAAAAGACTAATGTATTTTGCCAGTACGAAAATCAGGCATGACTGTGAAAGAAACAGGGCAGAAGGAAACTACAGATAATTAGGATGAGAATGAGAGCTCAGGTCAGGAAATGCTTGCAGTTCCAGCATGGATCATCTGTGCTTGCTCTGAAATTCTCAGTGCAGCAAACTACTGTCTAGAACATGACTTTCTTCTAGATGAGGATAACTTTGAGTCTAAGACATCCAGACATAGTTTTTTACACATATGTACCTACAAATATGCTAGGTATAAAGCCCTTCTTCTACTCAGGTGAGATCTAGGAATTAATACAATTAATAAGTTGCTTAAATGCAGCTGTCCAGTGCTTTTGAGATACTTTTGGAGACAAACCTAACTTTTTGCTCTGTGGATGCCAAGTTTAGATGCCCTAGCAGTAAGGAACGTGCAAGGCGGATGACCCTCTTCTCCATCTCCTGAGTATGCATGTTTTACTACATTAAATAATGAGTTGAATCAATCAATTGACCATGAAAACATAAACACTTAGCATACTGGCACCCTCTTACATGTAGACAAGTAAATTTACAGACCTTAATCTTAACATAAATCTTATCAACTGCCCATATACGACGTCCAGTGCCATTCTAAGACACTCAGGCACCAGTACCCAAGTCACCTGCACAATGGCAGGTAAGATGCAGAACCTATAGAAGACCACACCTTCCCTAAGTGCCAGCTGGCGATAAACATGGTTACACAAGGGCATCTAGTATTGCATTAGATGTGTGGGGAACCTGAACAAAGTTCCAAGAGATGACATTAAGAAAGAATGTAGAAGTCCTAGAAATTAAGAAGTCCTAGAGATTTTCCTCAGTCCTCCACTGTGTAACCTTGTTCATTGCCTTGCTTGCTGCTCCAGACGACCCACGCAGACATCATGGGTATTCGCCTCATGTTTGTGTAAAATGATGAAACAATTATTTGGTATTTTTAATTAAGTGAAAATTCTGATATGACAATCTGTGGTAAATGCTTAGAACAGACTTATTCTGAGACACTTCTACATCTGGTGTGCTAACTGTGGCTGAGTGAAGTTAAATGTATATTTTTAAAGACAAAATCATAGCAGTTTTGCCCACGGAACAGGTAGGAGGAGATTCAGTTCTCCTACATCTGAACTAGTCACCCCCATGCGTCCTTTGCAGTCAGTCTGCTCTATTCAGACACCTACTTTAGAACGAGATTAATTGCACTTTACACTGACTAGACCTCCATTGACTGTAAAAAAATACAAGGGCAACAAGCTCAGATGGAGACACCTGCACTGTATGAATTCCACACATTGTGATAAATGCAAAAACGAAGTGTGCACTGAGTCCCTATTTGCACTATTTTTGGCTGCAAAACCACCCCTGCACTTGCCATTTTAGACAGCAATACCCCCCCAGCTAGCATAGCCTCCCAGCTCACCACTGAATACAGAAGAAGCACTACTATCCAGCTAAAGTAGAAGTTAACAGTATGAATGATTTTCCTAAGGTCTCAGGAAGAGTTTATAGCTTCTTTTTTTATTCAGTACTCATTCTCACAGACATGGGTATAAGCTAACAATACACACTTCACTCTGTTGTAACGTCAATTAATATTTGCAAAACACATTTAAATTCTTCGATGATCCAGAATCGTGAGGTATTGCTATTGTCGTTATTACGTAGTTTGACTTTGGCCCTGACTTCTGTGCATGCTGCCTAGCTGTACTCTGATGGGAAGGCTGCCATAAACCTCAGATTCCCACACTTCAAGCATTTGAACTTCATGAAATTGAAGTGATGTTTCAGTAGTAGAAGGTCAATAAAGGACTCAATAAAGAGCTTGTAGACATGACTTGCCAATCATGGTCCTAGGTACTCGGATGTTGGTTCATTAAAATTAGTGATGCTTGTTCAAAGATTTAATCAGGCACAGAAGATGTACAAAACGGGGTATTGTTTGGATTTCAAGTGAAAATCTTGAATAAGATTTATAGGCCAAACAGCAGAGAAGGTTAGTTTATGGGAATGGGACTCTTCAGTTGATGGACTAGTAGTTTCTCATATATACGTGACAATGAAGTCTTGAGTTACCACATACAAATAGCCAAACAAGAAAATTATGTTAAATTAATATCCAGGTCCTCAGCGAGGTAGAATTCAGTTCATAGATCGGCAATGCTCAAATTCAGGTGTCTGCAGTTACCAAAGTGCCTATGCCTCTAGTACAGTCAACGGTGCCTATGATCGTACATTGAGGGCTCAATGCAGTTGCTCACATACCAGTGCCTAGTGTCACTGCAGGTGCTCTCAGATACCATGCCTAACCTCCAATTGCCATTTCTAAAGAACATACACCCTCTATAGGTCCTACAACATATGTTCTAGCCCATGCAGATGTCTCGCATAACCTAAAGCATCTGAAATACCATAGGATGCTTAAGTTTACTGCACACATCAGTAAATCTGATCAGCTGAATTTCTCGGTTGCCTTCGCTGTACCGACCACATCCCCATGC